>NC_042617.1:348941025-349217519 GCF_901001135.1 Rhinatrema bivittatum | reverse complement strand
ATTTTAGGAAATTTGTTTTGTAAAGAGATTTATGGAATGGCCTCCCAGTGGAGGTGGTGGAGACAAAAATGGTATCTGAATTCAAGAAAGCATGGGATACATTCAGGGAATTGTAAAGCTAAATTAGCCTGGAGAATGGGCAGACCAGATAGACCATATGGTCATTTTCTGCCATCTTGTTTCCATGTTTCTAAATTTGCAGAGGGAGAAAATTGTTTAAAGTTGTCACATCAAAAATAAGTTGTGAGGAAATTCAATAGGACCTTGCAAGACTGGGGGATTGAGATTTAATGGCAGATGAAATTTAATATGAAAAGTGCAAAATGATGCATATATTCAAGAATAATCCAAATTATAGGTACACAATGCTGGGTTCCATATTGGGCATCAACACCAGGAAAAGGATTTAGGAATTTTGGGGGAAAACACGTTGAAATCCTCAGCCATTACACAGCAGCAATCAAGAAAACAAACAGAAGGATAAGTATTATTAGGAAATGAACCATAGGATATTAAAATATTCTCTAGGGGTGAGAAGAAGTAACCTTTTTTTTTTTTTTCATTTTTCATTTCATTTTTTGGAGTGCTTTTCCCATGAATTTCATTTTGTGTAATTTTTATTTCATTTCTTTAGTTTAAAAACAAACAAACAAACAAACATTAAACCCTATCCCAAAAATGAAAAAAAAGAAAAGAAAAGAAACAGGGCCTCCGGAGGCCTCCCGTGCCTCCCATCTATTCCTACCACCAGGAAAAATGCAGGGCCCAGGATCCTCCCCATCCCCCACTTACCTGATCCATGGAGGATCTGCAGACGAAGCCTAAGCCCAGGCTGAAGCCTGAGCTTTGCAAAGGACCTATGCCAAGGTTGTGGAGACCTACTGCGGCCTAGACCTATGCAAGGCCAAGGCTTCAGCCTGGGCTGAGCCTCGAGATCAGACTTCAAAGCCTCTTCCCAAGTCCTAGGCTCCAGGCTGAACCCTCAGCCTCAGCCTCTTGCAGCCCTGACCTCAAACTAGGCCCTGGACAAGTCCCATGCTAGAAGGCATGGACCCAATGCCTGGGCCTCAGACCTGACACCAGGGCCTGGTCTGGAGACTGGATTCTAATGCCTGGGCCTCAGCTCAGACCCAGAACCACTGCCAGGACCTGACCTGGAGATGGATTCCGATGCCAAGGCCTTGGCCTAGGCCGTAGCCAGGGCCTGGACCCAAACCCAATGCCAGAGCCCAGTCTGTAAACTGGGTCCTGTTGCTGAGGCCTCAGCCCCATACCCAGGCCTGATGTTGGTGATTGGTCTGAGGTTTGGGTCTCAATGCCGGGACCTGGCCTCGGGACATCTGGGCCTAGTCCCTATACCTGTGCTGAGGCCCAGGGTCAGGCACAGGCTCAATGCCCAGACCTTGAAGATCTTCTTTCAACATCTTCTTTCTTTTCTCTTGGCTGTTGAAGTGACACTGTCATCTCAGGAAGTGCCAGATTTAATTAACTCTGGCACATCCTCCCCAGTGGAAGGTGCTATTTGGATATGCAGCAACTATTTGAAATGCTGCACATCAAGATGGCACTCTCTGCTCGGGAGGATGAATGGACTGTGTCATTTCTACCGTGAAGAAAGAAGATATCAGAAGAAGATCTCTGAGGCCTGGATGTCAGGCTCTGGTTTCAGCAACGGCATCAGGACCCTTTATTTGGACTAGGACCCAGAATTTGGCCTGGGTCCAGGCCTTGACCTAGATCTGGACCCTGGTCTAGGCTGAGGATCAGGTGTCAGGATCTGGACTTTCAATCCTGCCCCAGCATTGGGTCTGGGTCTAGGCCAAGGATCCAATGTCGGGCATGTGCCACAACATTGGATCCCCTTCAGAGCAGGTAAGTTGGGATAATTTTTGGGGTCTTGGGCAAGGCTTTGGTATCTGGCTCGGGCATTGGCTGAGACCTCAGCATTGCGCACAGGCCTAGGCCATGGCTCCTGCATCTGGCCCTTACCTATGCCTAGGCAAGGTCCTGGCCTCAGGAATATGCCTAGGCCCCAGCTTCATGCTCGAGCATAGGTTGAAGCCCTTGCTTTGTGCCTTGACATCTTCCCTAAGTGAAACCTGGATCTCAGGCCAGGTCCTAAGCCTGATGGATCACTTTTGTTTTTGCTCTTGGTTTTCAGAATGAAATGTGAAAACCAAGGAAATTTCATTAGATTTTCAATTGTTTTGCTTTTAGAACAAAATGAATTGAAATAGGAAATTTTGTCTCATTACCTATTTTCTTTATCCTAAATTCCCATCCCTAATATCCTCTGCATTGATCCATGAAATGACCACACCTTGAGTATTGTATGCAGTTCTGGTTACCCCCATCTCAAATAATATATTCTAGAACTAGAGAAGGTACAGAGATAAAAGGGATGAAATGGATCTCTATGAATATAGCCTAAAAAGATTAGGGCTTTTCAGCCTGAAGCAGAGAAAACAGAGGAGATATGATATAGGTCTATAAAATCTTAAATGGGGTGGAAAAGGTAGAGAATGTTTATTTACCCTTTCCCAAATATAGCAATATATGGAATATTTTGCAAGCAGGTAGCTCCGTCTAAGGCCACCATGATTTAAATAGCCCAAACAGATCAAAGTTAAAGACCCTCTCTGGTGGTACAGTGACCCCTTCCAACCTGATCCCTCAACCCCAGTCCTGAACTCCTTAGAGGCCAAAGAGCCCCTTAGTAGCAGAGCTTTTGGTAGGACCATTCCCAAGCTCTACCCCCTTGTAGCACTTTAAAAAGTGTTTCTAAAAAAAATCATCTCCCCATCATATACCCCCCCACCGTTGGGTATCCTAACCTATTAACTCCATTATACATGGCAAGGGAGTGAATGGAGTAAGCCAGTCCGCCAATGTCATTTTGAAAATGGTGGTTAGAGGGTAGGAATGAGTGGGCATCATTCCTTCCCCAGGAAGAATACCCCAACTATTGAGTAAGCTTAGGAGGGCTGGAGGTACATATGGGGGAATTGGAGCCAGGTATTGGGGATTAGGATGGATAGGGACCAGTGGCCTACTTGAGAGGGTTTTTAATTTGCAGGGGGCTCTCCCTTCAGGGGCAAAATAAAATAACTATATCCTTCGAGCTGTAGTGTTGTTTTATTTCCCAAAAATGTCCCACAAAGACTTTTTTGCATGTCTGTTTTCACAAATTCCTCCCCCCCCCTTCCCCTTTCCTCCCTATGGGGTAGATTTTAATAAATTACGCCTGAGCGTACTTTTGTTTGCTCACCAGGCGCGAACAAGAGTATGCCAGATTTTAATAGATACGCGCTTAGCTGCGCGTATCTTTTAAAATCCGGGGTCGGCGCGCACAAGGCTGCGCAAAATCAGCAGCCTGCTGCGCCGAGCCTCGCAGCCTGCCTCCGTTCCCTCCGAGGCCACCTCAGAGGGAACTTTCCTTCCACGCCCCCCCCACCTTCCCTCCCTTCCCCTACCTCACCCCCCCCCCTGCCATATGTAACCCCCCCCTACCTTTATTGGCAAAGTTACGCCTGCCCAAGGCAGGCGTAACTTGCATACGCCGAGTTGGCCGCCGGCACGCAATTCCTCGGCCCGGAAGCAGTTTCAGAGGCCTCGGTCACGCCCCCGAAACACCCCCGGGCCGTAACCACACCTGCGGCCCTGCCCCCGGATGACGCACCACCGCGCCACGCCCCCCGACATGGTCCCGACACGCCCCCCCTAGTAACATAGGCGCGCGCAGGGGGAGGTTGGGGCAGGTTTTCGGGGGGTACGCGCGTATCTTATGCGCATACCCCTTTGAAAATCTGCCCCTATATGAATTGCTTTGCATGATTGTGAATCAATGTAGCCCAAAATGTGAGATTTAAATAAACTTTTGTGTATAGTAGATGACATGGAAACATTTAGGGATAGATTTTAAAAGATTGCGCGCACACGTCCATGTGCACGTGCTACCCGACATGAGCACATGAACAGGCGATTTAATAACATGTGTGCGCTGGCGTGCATATGTTATAAAATGCCAGCTTGGCGCATGCAAGGGGGGGGGGAGGATTTTCGCTGTTATGCGCAGCGATAAATTGGGGCCTTCCCCGACTTCCCAACCCCCTAGTCTGATCTCCCTTCCCCTTCCCATATCCTGCCCTCCCCCTATCCCTATCCTAAACCCCCCCAAAATGCGTTGTCTTACCTTTTGTGCCTGCTTTGAGCAAGCTGCGCGTGCCTGCACCCTGCCGGCACACAATCCCCCAGCACAGCATCAAATGGCCGCTGTGCCGGGCGCTTCTAGCCCCGTTCCGGCCCTGGACCGCCCCTTTCACCAACCCCGGGACTTACGTAAGTTTACACGTGTGGCCAGGCCTTTGAAAACTGGCCCGGCACGCGTAAACCTTTTAATATCTACCCCTTACTGTGGAAAAGTGGACTTTTGTTAATTTTCATCTCAGAAGGGGTTTTTGTGAAAAATGTTATGCTTCTAACATTTTTGCACATTGCTTGACATTTTGCAAAATTTTTTAAAGCTGTTTTGCCAAAGAAAAAAAAATAATAATTACATTTTATTAAGTAGGCTTCTTACTGTAGCTTAGTAAGGAGTTTATTTTCTAAACGTTTATCGCGTGCGTTAGGGATGCGAAAAGGCCCTAATACATGCAATAAACCCCTATAGCATGCAAAAAAGGATGCAAATAAACTGGAGGGGAGGAGTCGGGGAGGGGAGGGGGAGGAGTTGGCCGCGGCACTGCTGCCTGCAGTAATGTGAGGGACATTACCACCGGCAGTAGCGCGGCGAATTGCACCACCTTTTACAGTGGCACTATTTGTGCGAATGGCTGCGGCCTTTCGCAGGCCCGCCCCCGCCCCGCCCCCTTTTCATGGGATTCATCATTTTGCGAAGAATGATGAATCCAGCCCCTAAGAGCTTTCTTTTGCTGAATTTTCTGTATGCATTTGAAAATTCTGCTTAATAATGTCTCTGATTTTTAGTATGTGTTTTAATTGCCTGAAATTTTTTTGAAAGCTTATGTAATCTTTATGAGACATTTTGTTCATTATTTGATTTTTTATTTAATCTTTTATAGAAAAGTACAGCTTTTATTAAAATAGACTAACCATAGCTAATGTTTATCTAGTTACTCTCATCCTGAAAGTGCTTTTTAATTAAAATAAATATATAATGAGCTCTACAACCAAGAAGTTAGGAGTAATAGATTCCTGAAAACTTAGATCTCTATAATTTGAATAATTAATTGTATGTTCCAAATTTAAAATATAATACTACTTTCACATTTGAATACCTATACCTTTTGACTATTAAAATGTAAGTAAATGTAACTAGGGAAGGTCCATATTCAAAGCCATTTAGACGGATAATTCAAAAGTTATCTGTTTAAATGGAAAAATTGGTGTACTACTTATCAACTAAAATATAGCTAGATAAATAGTTATCCAGCTATAGTTTTGCTGGATAAAAAGGTACGTTCTGGGGACTTTCCAGGGAGGAGCAGGCCTAAAGTTATCTGGCCTTGTGAAAAATTGTGATCAGCATTAAATCAACAATACAATCAAAATAAGTTAAACACAGTACAAACAGATTTCTTCCCAAATTCTACAAATACTTCCATAAACACTGAGTTAGCACCAAAAACTGATTAAATCAACAAGGTTTTTAAGTGTTTCTGTTATTTCAGAAGATCTTTTTCTTCAACTCACACAAAAGATATCTGTATAACTACAACTAGCGCTCTTTACTAAAATAAATAAAATCAAATTGCGGGCTTCATGGAACTCTTGGCCTGATTGCCCCCACCCCTAGTATCACCCACCCACTGACCCAGACCCCTCTCCCAGCCCCTTCATAGGATTTAAAATAAAAAGTAAATCGCAGCACCAGGCCCAGTCGATCCCCTTCCCTTCCTCCCTCCTTCCTAATTATAGAAGAAAACCTCATCTACTGCACCTGCAATCCACCCCCTCCATGCTGGCACCTGAAGCCCTTCCAGTCACCCACCCAATACCTTAATTGGGGCCATTTCTTATTCCGGGATAGTAAAGCGATGCAATCCCGGCCGCTTACAGCATTACTCTTACAGCAACACTGGAAGTGTACTCTACAGCGTAAATGTACACTTCCAACATTATTACCAGACTAATGATGAAAGCAGAATATAAATCAAAATAAATAAATGTGTTCCTTGGCACAAAATTAACACTGAAAGCTGCAGCTAGCCTCATTAGTGATGTCAGCCTTCTTACATTTCAGAATGGTTAGACAGCTGACATCTTTGGTGATCTTTGGAGATCTGCTGTAACGTCCTCAGGAATGGTGGACCCTTGGTTTTGTGGCACTGTAGGCACAGCCTAGTGAACAAGACCGTTATGCCCACACTGAGAGCTGTTACATGAGCCCTGTGGCGGGACCAGCTGGAACTTTATTTACCAGCTGCCGCCCCTGCAGGTTGGGAGGCACCTTGGGTTCTGGTGGCCAACAGGTCTTAGGTAGGTTCCTAGAGTGATCCAATGAGCAAGAGTCCAAAACCATTTGAAGCTTAGAGTGAATAGCAGAAGTAAGAAGACAAGCTAGAGGTCAGGGCAGATAGCAGACAGTGGATATGAGCAGATAAGTCAGAGGTTGTGGCGGGCAGCAGACCAATCAAGTTCAGTCCAAAGCAGAGGTCAGGTCCAGACAGGAAACGATGATAGTCAAAATCTAGAAACAAACTCAGAATCCAGCAAGTCAGTGCAAAGGAAGACAAAACAGAAAAAGGCAATGACAGGGCTGCGTGGAACAAGGAGGACCAGGAAAGGCAAGGCGGGTACTCAGGAGCAAGGCAGGAAGCAGGAATAAGGTTGGAATGAAGGAAGACAGGAACACTAGTGCAAGCAGGAACACAGGAACAAGGCAACACATACAGATGAGAAAGGCACATCAGGAGACCTGTTGCTGAGATGTCGGTGAAGTGTCCAGGCCAGCCTAAAATAAGAAGAGACAGCTGATGTCATCAAGGGGGGGGGGGGGTGCCGCAGCTAGGTTCCTCTCATGAGACCTTTAAAAGAGACTATGTCGGGTGGCGTGCACCTAAGGAGCAGCTTGGGAGAAAGGGCATGATGGCAGATGCTAGCAATTGCTGGCATTGTTAGGGGTGAGTGAGGTGGCTCACAGGATAGTCCCATAAGCTGTGAAGTGTAACATCTGCACACAGTAATCCAAACTCTTGTACTGAGCAAACAACTACAGTTATGACTTCTATGTGGGGTTGTCTAAGGTATTCCTCCGTGTCTTACAGTTGGTACAGAATGGAGTGGCATGTGTTTTGACTAGGGTGGGATATGATGACTATATTATGCCCGCACTTGAATAGCTGCATTCGTTACCTGTTTTAGATAGAATTAGTTTTAAGATCTTGAATTTATGTCATGCATCTGTTAATAGTGATGGCTACCCACTGCCCAATTTAATTCAGCAATATCAATATGCCAGAGATTTATGTTCTACTGAAGAAAAATTATTGAGCATGCCTAACTTTAAAGATTTTTCATGTGCAGGAGATAGATAACAGAGCATTCTCAGTTGTGGAACTTCCATCTGGAATGCTTTGAACAGTCAATTGAGAGAAGAGGAATAATATTGTCTTTTTAGGAAAAAGTTGAATGCTGATATTTTTAAGTTAATTTATATGAAATGAGCATTGTTTTATGATTGTTACTGTTTGTTTATTGCTAATTGTATATGTCGATTGTACTCTGCACTGATCATATATTTGGAGGTAGTGGATTATTAATAGATAAAAAAATATTAAAATAAATATGCGGGACTGCACAAAAGCTTTGCTGGAATCCAAGTAAATCACATGAAATGTTCTTCCTTGATCCAGTTCTCTAGTCACCCAATCTAAAAAATGAATCTGATTTGTCAGACAGGTCCTTTGCCTAGTGAGTCCATGCTGCCTCGGGTCCAGCAACCCACCGGGTCATAGATAGTTAACTTTCTTTCTTTCTGCAGAGTCTCCATTAATTTTCCCACCACTGAGATGAGGCTAACCGGCCTGTAGATTTCAGTCTTCTCTCTGCTGCCACTCTTGTGAAGCAGTATCACAACTGTTCTTCTCCAGTCATGTGGCACCACTCCCGTTTCCATGCATCTATTTAACAGTTTTTCAGTGGACCCACAAGCATGTCTCTGAGCTCCTTCAGTATTCTGAGATGTCCCTCATCCAGTTCCATGATCTTGTCCACTTTAAGGTTTCCTAGCTCTTCCCATACATTCTTTTTTGTAAATGGGGTTGCATCTACCCTACTCCCATCCAAGGCCTTGTCAACCAGCAATGGTCCTTTTCCAGGGTTTTCTTTAGTGAACACTGACCTGAAGTATTTGTTTAAAATTTCTGCTATTTCTTTGACTTTCTCCACACTTTGCTCCTTGTCATTTTTCATTTTTACTATGAGATATAGGACTTCCTGTTTTCTCTGAAATATCTGAAAAAATGTTTTATTTCCTTACTTTACCTGTTTAGCATTCTTTTATTCTACTTTACCTTTTGCTTTCCTGATTTCTTTCCTCATTTACCTCAGCTTCACCAGGAATTCTTCCCTGTGTTCCTCTGTTTTCGATCCTTTATACTTGAATGCTGTTCTTTTTGCCTTTATTTTTTCAGCCACTTCCTTAGAGAACCAGTTTGGTTTCTTTATCTTCTTACTTTTGTTTACTTTTCTAATATATACATTTGTTGCTTTTGTAATAGCGCCTTTAGATTTAGACACTATTGTTCCACCTCACCCATTTTCTCCCTGCTTTCTAGTTCTTCCTCCAGGTATATCTCCATTTTGACAAATTCTATAATTTTGGTTCTTCGTGTCACTTCTCTCTGTCCTGGCTGTGATATCGAACCATACTCTCTGATGATTGCTGGTGCTCAGGTGAGCAGCTGCCCAGATATTAGAAACATTATCCCCATTTGTGAGCACTAGGTTGCGTGTCACACTCTCTCTCTTGGATTCCATTACCATTTGCTTGAGCAGAGCCCCTTGAAGAACATCCACTCTTTCTCTACTTCTTGCTGATTCTGCAGTAGGAATACTCCAATCCACATCTGGCAGATTAAAATCTCCAATAAACAGCACTTATCCTTTCTTTCCCACCTTTTGGATGTATTTGATCAGATCTCTTTCCTGTTCTTCTGTTTGAGTCAGAGACCTGTAGACCACTTCTTTTTTAAGACAGCTCATATTGCTTATTCCTTACTCCATGTCCCCTGCATTTCAATTCTTGGATATTGTTTTTGACATAAAGAGCTACTCCTCCTCCTTGTTACGCTTGCCATCCATGGCAGACCCTCAGTGCGGCCCCCTCACCTTCTTACATGGACTCCAGCTACTGGTTCCTCCTCGCTAGCAGCGGTGGGCCGCCAGCTCCGACCTCGGCCACCCCCGGTGCCTCTGGCTCTGTCATGGTCCCCAGTGTTGCCAGTCAAGATACCAGTGTTCATCGGGCCTCTCTGCGTGGTCTGCGGAGAGACACCATCACCAGCGCTGCGGCCCTCCCTAGGCTCACGCATTGCTAATCCTTTGAAGGGCCCGCGGCGGGAACTTGGCCGTGGCCCCGGATGATGACGTCAGACACTCCAGTGTATTTAAGCTCAGGCCTCGCTCCATAGCATTGCCTTTGCAACAGGTCTCCTCATACTCCGAGAACTCATTGCTGATAGAGAATCCTCTCTATTCCGTGTTCCTGACCTTCGTTGTTCCTGGTTCCTGTCTTCATCATTCCTGCATTGTCTATGTGTTGGACTGACTACGGATATCGACTTTGCTTTGTTTGACTATGCTTCAGCCTATCTCCAGACCCGGACCTCCGCTACGCCTGACTACTCTTCTGCCTATCTCCAGACCCAGACCTCCACTATGCCTGACTACTCTTCTTATCTCCAGACCCGGAGATAGGCAGTGCCATCTATATTTGTGTACATTCTGTGCTTTTAACTTACATTCATGATGTTATGTTCACTTCTGGCATGCCGTTTATCTGTCAGATGGCATATCTGAATTGCTTTGTGTTATATAAATATTAAAGGGACCAATTACCTATCTCCATTTCAGAACGAGGCTGTGGGTAGTTCTATATTGTCCAGATGGACCTAACTCTACAGGTAGTTTTCCACCACATCCTCAATTCCCTGCTCATACTATTATTTTTTTTAAATAAACCAAAAATAGACTTATCACTTGCTTTTTTTTTCATATTTCTTTCAAATATGCACATCCCTATTATCTACCAGTAGGCAAAAACTAGTTAACATCAAAAACAACCAGAGAACTGGGGGAAGATGCAGAACTGCATCAGGAAATTGTTGGGAGAGGGTCACAGCCAGGGTGGTAGAAAGAAATTTGGGGAATCTGAAACATTAAAAATAAGAACAAAACAAGTGTCATGCTGGGTCAGACTGATAGTGGCCACTGGCCAGTAGAGATGTGCAGTCCCAATATTTTCATTTTGGTTCATTTATTTCATTTTGGATTCAGGTTGTTTAAAGGGGTTTTTTGGTTTGGTGCATTTGTCGAGCCAAACCCCCCATTAAACAAGAAGAGAAACCCTGAAACAAAAAAAATAAACTGCTAATAAGACAAACCTGTCTAAGTCATTAAAGGCTAAAAAACATCCGTGCCCAGACTAGGCCTGGCATTGAGGCCTGGTTCCAGTGCTGAGGTCTAAGCTAGGTGTTGGGATCCAAGTCTGATACCTTGTTCCAAATCTGGGGCACGCAGCTGAGGTTGGGTACAAGTGCCAAAGTTTAGGCCTAAGCTGAGCCCGGTTCCTAGGCTTGATGCCAAGCCTGACCCTGAGTTCTGGACCTGATGCTGCAGCTTAGGCACTTGAAAAGTGCCCTAGTGCTGGATAAATGATGGCATTTACCCAGAGGACAATGCTTGAAGATGTACAGCCATACATTTCTACTGCCAAACATCAAAATGGAAAAACTGTAATAATAATTATCCCAAAGATAGCAGGAAAAACTTGAATCAATATTAATAGAAAAAATTCCGCTATATAATAAAGGCTCTTATTCTATATAAAGAGTGACCATCATATAGCGCCCTTGCAACTGGTGGCTTATGCTGAGTAAGCTTTTATGAGTGCTGGGGCTTTATAATCATAGGTCACTTCTTGTATATTCATAGAAAAAATTCTATGATAATAATATATTCCCCCTTGCTTTGGTTATTGGGGGCTATATAAAGGTGCACTTATCTTGCAACGAGATGTCAAAATTGCAGCTGTACTGAAATCTTCTGCACTTGTTCCATGGAATCACGGATCAATAGTGCTGTGAAATTGAATTCTTCCTTTGTGTCTACCGACACAATGTTGTGTCTACCGACAATGTTTCAAAGTGCACTTCGAAACATTGCAGTGTCGGTAGACACAAAGGAAGAATTCAAAAAGAAATAGTATAATCACATCATGAAAATCCCATTACATGATTAACAAGTAATTTTTATAAGATGAAATATTAACAATTTTAACATTAACATTTAACATTTAACATTTAACATTTCGAACATCATTCAAGCTTATATATAAATATATATATAAATATATATTGAAATATTCCATTACTGTAATTAATTTCTCAGACTAAGGATAAAAAATGAGACTTTCAGTTGAGTACTTTGGTATTAAATACATGGAGATAATATTTGTAAATAATCCAATGAAATGAAAACGCTTAACACAGATCACCTGCTGGTATACACTACATATATGCTTCAATAGCCTACTCACTTAAAGGAATAACACTAGTAGATGGTTCTACAATTATGGAAGACATTCCATTAACAGGCAATGGCAAAGAAACCTTAGTCTGCTGTGCAGCGATAAATTGCTGCATTTGCTCTATCTGATAGAAAACATAAGTGTGTTCTCCTTTTTTAAGTTCACACTTACAAGGATAGCATAGCAAAAACATATAACCTAAAGCGGTAACTTGAGATCTTAACGCTAAAAATTCTCTATGCTTCGTTCTTGTGACTAATGCTAAGTCAGGATATATTTTGACCACTTGCCCATAAAAATTAGTTGGAAACTTCTGAAAATATCGCTTCATTACTTTGTTAATATCCTGAGTCATTATAAAAGATACAACCAATGTATTTCTATAGATAACTTCTTGGTTAGAATCCTCTAGAAAATCAGTGAGATTTGTAGGAATTGGAGATTTTTTAATTAAAAAATAACAAGTATTTATGGAGGTGATTTCTTCTTCTTGATACAATAATATTTCTCTGAAATATCTCTTTAAGGAAATATAAGGAAGTTCCCCCTATATTTGTGGAAAATTTATTATCCTAATATTTAAATGACGTATATGATTTTCTAGAGCTTCTAGCTTACACAAACTGGCTATTTGGTCTTTAATCACACATACATTAACTTTTTGTAGTGAATGAATATTTTCCTCATTTTCTTTAACTTTCTGGGACATCAAATTACTTTGAAATTGAACAGCAGCCAGTTTTGTTTGAAAATCTAATGATACTGTATCCATCTTTTGTTCAAGTCTAGACATCGCTAAACTTAAACCCGAAACCGCTTCCCATATTGTCTCCAATGTTACCTTCTCCGGCCTGATTAAACTTTGGTGTTGACCCTCCAAATTCTGGGAACCTGGGCCCTCTTGCTTCAATGCCAATCCCGTCACCGTGGTTGACGTCTGAGCTTCTCCATTTTGCACACTATGTTGGGCTGGTGGGAGCCTGCTATCCGGGCTCAGGGATACTTCGTCTTGGGAGACAGACACTTCTCCACCTTGTATCGCTCCAACAGATTCCTTAGCTTCCTGACTTTCCAGCTGTGTCAGGAATCTATTTATTTCCAATTTAGTCAGAGAAGAAACTGTGGGTATTGAGGGAAATACCCTTAACTTCCCTTTCCTTTTTGGTGGCATAATTCTTATAGATTAGATCCTGAACTCTATGTTGCTTATAGAACTCAATTTCAGCATGAGTGAAGAGAAAAAAATAAAAAGAGTATTTATTCCAACAATTCAAACAATTTGAACTAAGTCAAACAAAGTCACGCGTGCCCCTTGGGGCGCGCGGCTTCGGTGACGCGGCATGGCGGCGGTGCACCATGGGGGCACGTTTTTATGTGTTCTTCTGGTGCCTCCTCCCCAGCTTCCGGTCTGGTCTCCTTCACTGACACAGTCTCTTTAGCAGGAAATACCTTGTCCTTGTAGCCAGAGGTAGGAAAACAAACTCACTTCACCAGTCTCAGGGAAGGTCCGTGGGGGCGCGTTTTTATGTGTTCTTCCGGCGCCTCCCCCCGGCTTCTGGTCCAGTCTCCTTCACTGACACAGTCTCTTTAGCAGGAAAATACCTTGTACTTGTAGCCAGAGGTAGGAAAATGAACTCACTTCATCAGTCTCCAGTATTTATTTATTTATTTATTTATTTATTTGTTGAGTTTTATATACCGTCATTCGGTGAAGCCATCATAACGGTTTACAAAGTTTAAATTGTAACTCTCTTAACAATTGTGCAAAAGTATAACAGGGTGCATCTTAAACAGAGGGTAAACATTTCTAGTCCAGAAGGTATCATTATGAAGGAGGAGGAGGGTTTGTTTGGTTCTGGTTGGAGACAAGTTATTTTGAGGTTTTTGGATGAGAGTTTGATTGGGAGTTAGGATGTTCAGAAGTATGAATGTCAATGTAGAATTTGCGAAACAGCCATGTTTTTAGGTCTTTCTTGAAAGTTTTGAGATTGGGTTGGGTTCTCAGATCTTTTGGTAGGGAGTTATAAATTTTAGGGGAGGCGATAGAAAAGACTCTTTCTCTGGTTGTTGTCAAATGCGCATCTCAGATGGGGGGTATATTTAAGCATTCCTGAGTTGTTTGAACATAGGTTTCTTTGAGGATTCTGGGGGGTTATGTTTAAGCCATTTAGTCCTTGATGATCATTGTTAGGGATGTGCATCCGTTTTCCACGGATTTGTAATCCGCAACTTATTTTTTGCTATCTGTTAAATACGTGGGGAGGCAAACGCATCGCGACCCCCCACGTGTAAAACAGATATCCGTTTTATTCGGCCTCCTAAATAAACATTTAAACCCCCCACCCTCCTGACCCCCCCAAGACTTACCAAAGCTCCCTGTGGTCCAGCGGGGAGTCAGGAAGCCATCCCTGCACTCGTTTGCGGTTTCCTCACGGCGCCGATAGCCTGTGTCACAGGGACTGCTGGTGCCATTGGTCAGCCCCTGTCACATGGTCACCGGCGCCATCTTGTGCTCCTACCACGTGACAGGTAGGTCATGTGGCAGGAGGTCACTCCGGGACCCTCGTTGGACCCAACCGGAACTTTTGGCCAGCTTGGGGGGGCCTCCTGACCCCCACAAGACTTGCCATGTGATGCCGGCGTCACTCCGCTCCGGCGTCACGTGCTCCTCTGCGCCTCCGCTCCCGGACCCCCGCTGGACTTTTGGCAAGTCTTGTGGGGGTCAGGAGGCCCCCCCAAGCTGGCCAAAAGTTCCGGTTGGGTCCAACGGGGGTCCGGGAGCGGAGACGCGGAGGAGCACGTGATGCCGGCGTCACTCCGCTCCGGCGTCACGTGCTCCTCCGCTCCGGCGTCACGTGCTCCTCCGCGCCTCCGCTCCCGGACCCTCGCTGGACTTTTGGCAAGTCTTGTGGGGGTCAGGAGGCCCCCCCAAGCTGGCCAAAAGTTCCGGTTGGGTCCAACGAGGGTCCCGGAGCGACCTCCTGCCACATGACCTACCTGTCACGTGGTAGGAGCACAAGATGGCGCCAGTGACCATGTGACAGGGGCTGACCAATGGCACCGGCAGCCCCTGTGACACAGGCTATCGGCGCCATGAGGAAATCGCAAACGAATGCAGGGATGGCTTCCTGACTCCCCGCTGGACCACCAGGGAGTTTTGGTAAGTCTTTGGGGGGGGGGGGGGTTACATTTTAATTTAGGGAACCGGGAAACGTATTGATGGATCGGCAACTTATGGAATTTTCCATACTTCCGCATGAAACGGAATCGGCCATCCACGAATACGTATCCCGAATGCGACGAAAACTTTTGGCCTGCACATCCCTAATCATTGTTTAGAATTTTATGTATGATGGTTATTGATTTGTGTTTGATGCGTGCTTTAATTGGGAACCAATGAAGTTAAATCAATATGGGCGTAATGTGTTCATTTGTCTTTGTTCCTGTCAGAACTCTGGCTGCTGAGTTCTGCAGAATCTGCAGAATCTGCAGTAGCCCCATGCTAAACCTGTAGTCTTTAGAAAAGTGACTTATTAACATCATTCTGCATCATTTGACTGAGTGACCTATAACTCTCTGAAAGAGAAGTATTGTACATTACTTGGTGGTCATTGCAAAGTTTAACTGGAGGAATATTGTACTTGTTGAATGTCTCATTGGTCTTTATGTCCTACACTTGAGAATTGAAAGTGAATCAATTCTAAAAAAAACAGAGCATCTCTGAGGCTACTTAAAGTAGTGTGGAACAAAATAAGTAATTTGTTGCTCTTAATTGATACTGTGAAATTAGAGAAACTAGAGAAAAATTAATAACAAACAAAAGAAAGCAGCAAAGGGTAAATGTGAGAGTGAAGGTTTTATGGTAAACAATACATAGAGACACTCTTACACATCTGCTCAATTTATTTCAAGTCCCACCTTTGTAGTTCTCTTATCGCATATCACACATTTGTCTCACAAATCTCACGTCTTAGAGTCACAGTCATAATTAGGGTTTTATAGTCTCAAATCTCAGCTCACATCTCTCAGCTCTTATTCACTATGCTATTAGAAGGAGTAACTATAATTATCCTTTGATTTTCATTAGCTAGTGTATAATTATAATAAGCCGGTGAGACATACACCTAGATTACACTTAGCTGGCACAAGATTTTCCGATGGAGGAAGATGGTCTCTCTTTTTAATTTGATTAAAGGTAGTATAGCAGGAGGAGACCTGTTGAAAGTCTTCCTAGAACCTGGATGAACAACAAGGTCAAGGGATAGAGGGTTCCTGTCTTCACTATCAAGCTGCAGATGCTAGCTTCATTCTCTATCCACCAAAGCTTCTCATCATCTTTGGATAACAAACGTGTCACTTTCAAAGAATACTTGTTAACTCTGTACACAATCTGCTTAGGAGTGGGAATCTGAGATAATTTATACACAGAGGCATTCAAAGAGCCTCAAAAAGAAAGAAGAGTTTATTTAAAATAGACACAGAGACAGAATAGAAAAAAAAAAGATGTATTTAGTATAGAAACACACCAGAAGTGTAGTAAAATTCTTTAGAAACTTTACCTTCAGAGAGCTTGAGTTTCTAGATGTTTCTCTATGTATCTGAAAAATAGAATACATAAAGAATAGATTCTTAAAACAAAAATAAGACTATAGTAATAATTAAAGCAAAAGGATAGAAGGGTAACAACATTTTTTCTTAGGTTATTCTGGAATTCATACAGGGAGCCAATTCTAAAGTAATATACAAAGTAATATATGATATAAAATCATGATTCTTGATACAAAGTGCTAACAGAGGGGGTCCTTTATCAAATCACATTAGGGCCTTATTGCAGGTGTTAGGGTCTTAACACCCACAATAGCACCATAATGTATGAGATAAATGCATCACGAGATGCAAATTCTAAAAATTAAGTCAAAAGGGAGGAGTTTGGGTGGAGTTTATGAAAATTAGGTTGTTTAATGTTGCGTGCGATAGTGTAACAAACAATATTACAGGTTTTAATGCTGGAAATAACTACACCTTTTTTCTTGATGATGTGTTGTGCGATATGCCTGAACTGGGATTTGCGCTAAATATCACAAATCCTGTTTTAGGTAGGAAAGAGAGGGAGGGAGGGAGGGCGAGAGAGAGCGAGCCTCTGGGCAGATGCACCTATTAGACAACTTTTTATACCACTTTAGGTGGGTCAACCAGTAACTCAAGGTCAGGTTTTGGTGGTGGTCTAGGGTCTGGGGGACAGTTTTACTTGCAGTCAGTGGTATGAGCAGCACAGCACACATCAGTGAAGATTTGATGTGATTTGGAGTGAGGAAAGGTACACAAAGATGAGATTTGTACATTATACACTCTTCCAAGAAAACTTATCTTGAAGAAAATCCTCCAACTGTGTTGAGTCAAAAATACATACTTGTGTAGCCTCTTTTTCATGGATTCACACTGTTCCAAGGGCACACAAAAGAATTTTGGCCCAATTTTAAAAGGGCCACGCTCATAAAGAATGGATGTTATGCATGTGGCCGGGCCTTGCATGAGCCATGTGCATTTTTGGAAGGGACCAACCATGCACGTAACCCCTGTTATGCGCCAAAGGGCCGGGCCTCTCCAAAGGGGTGGGGCTGGAAGGGGCGGGGGCGGGATGGGATAGCACCATTTGACGCTGTCAGCATGTGTACATTTCTGATCTTTTAGTTAAAATTTGTAACCTATCATTAAAATCATCCATTGTACCTGAAGACTGGAGGGTGGCCAGTGTAACTCCAATATTTAAAAAAGGCTCCAGGGGCGATCCGGGTAACTATAGACCAGTGAACCTGACTTCAGTGCCGGGAAAAATAGTGGAAACTATTCTCAAGATCAAAATCGTAGAGCATATAGAAAGACATGGTTTAATGGAACACAGTCAACATGGATTTACCCAAGGGAAGTCTTGCCTAACAAATCTACTTCATTTTCTTGAAGGGGTGGATAAAGGTGAACCGGTAGATGTAGTATATTTGGATTTTCAGAAGGCATTTGACAAAGTCCCTCATGAGAGGCTTCTAAGAAAACTAAAATGTCATGGGGTAGGAGGTGATGTCCTTTCGTGGATTACAAACTGGTTAAAAGATAGGAAACAGAGAGTAGGATTAAATGGTCAATTTTCTCAGTGGAAAAGGGTAAACATTGGAGTGCCTCAGGGATCTGTACTCGGACCGGTGCTTTTCAATATATATATAAATGATCTGGAAAGTAATACAACGAGTGAGGTTATCAAATTTGTGGATGATTCAAAATTATTCAGAGTAGTTAAATCACAAGTGGATTGTGATACAGTACAGGAGGACCTTGCAAGACTGGAAGATTGGGCATCCAAATGACAGATGAAATTTAATGTGGACAAGTGCAAGGTGTTGCATATAGGGAAAAATAACCCTTGCTGTAGTTCCACGATGTTAGGTTCCAAATTAGGAGCTACCACCCAGGAAAAAGATCTAGGCATCATAGTGGATAATACTTTAAAATCATCGGCTCAGTGTGCTGTAACAGTCAAAAAAGCAAACAGAATGTTAGGAATTATTAGGAAGGGAATGGTTAATAAAACAGAAAATGTCATAATGCCTGTATATCGCTCCATGGTGAGACCACATCTTGAATACTGTGTACAATTCATGTCGCCACATCTCAAAAAAGATATACTTGCGATGGAAAAGGTACAGAGAAGGTCAACCAAAATTATAAAAGGGATGGAACAGCTCCCCTATGAGGAAAGGCTAAAGAGGTTAGGGCTGTTCAGTTTGGAGAAGAAATGGCTGAGGGGGTATATGATAGAGGTCTTTAAGATCATGAGAGGTCTTGAACAAGTAGATGCGAATCGGTTATTTACACTTTCAAATAATAGAAGGACTAGTGGCATTCCATGAAGTTAGCAAGTAGCACATTTAAGACTAATCAGAGAAAATTCTTTTTCACTCAACGCACAATAAAGCTCTGGAATTTGTTACCAGAGGATGTGGTTAGTGCAGTTAGTATAGCTGGTTCAAAAAAAGTTTGGATGGGTTCTTGGAGAAGAAGTCCATTAACAGCTATTAATCAAGTTTACTTAGGGAATAGCCACTGCTATTAATTGCATCAGTAGCATGGGATCGTCTTGGTGTTTGGGTACTTGCCAGGTTCTTGTGGCCTGGATTGGCCACTGTTGGAAACAGGATGCTGGGCTTGATGGACCCTTCGTCTGACCCAGTATGGCAATTTATTATGTTCTTATGACCATCACAGCAGGTAAGTTACAGAACAAAAAAACATAGGGTAGGTAAGTAGGGGGTTAGGGGTCGGGGTGGAGAGGGGAAAGGGGAGGAAGGTTAGGTAGGGGGTTAGCGAAGTTCCTCCCAGTCTGCTCCTTAATTAGACGCATGGCATGCGGCACGTGCCGGCATGTGCATGTTATAAAATTGGCCCCTTAATTTCTGGGCTGTGTCCACAACACTCTAGCTCCTCTTCACTATCCCCAAGGTGTGGGTTCTTTCTGTGGAGGTGAAGGCAGTTCGTCTTGATCCAGATGATGGTATGCTTTTCCCTTACTTGTGTGATAATCTCAATGTCTTTATAAATGTGATATCCTGGGACAAACAGGCTGGATACTGCACTCAGGGCGGATTTTAAAGCCTACATGCGTGGCCTACATTTGTGCGTGCTACCCGGCACACACAAATGTACGCCCAATTTTATAACATGTGCACGCAGCCACGCGCATGTTATCAAATCCGGGGTAGGTGCTCATAAGGGGGTGCACACTAGTGCACCTTGCACGTGCCAAGCCTAGGGGAACCCCGATGGATTTCCCTGTTCCCTCCGAACAGGGAGGGAACAGGGAACTTTCCTTCGGCCACCCCCACCTTCCTCTCCCTTCCCCTATGTAATCTGCCCTCCAGCCCTAACTAAATCCCCCCCTATCTTTATTTTGTAAGTTATGCCTGCCGACCAGCTGCTGGCGTGCAATCCCTCAGCACAGCAGCAAATGGCCGCTGTGCTGGAGGCCTCGGTCCCGCCCCGCCCCTTTTTTCAAGCCCCGGGACATACGCGCATCCTGGGGCTTTATGCGCTCAGCTGGGCCTTTTGAAAATAGGCACGGCGCACGTAACCCCCCTACAGTAGTTATTGTTCCACCTTCACGGAGCGGAAGGATGGAGGGCTGCTATCTCCAAAAAAAAATTAAAAAAACAAACAAAAAATAATAACAGGGGTGGGTAAGAGTATGGGGCAAGGGTGTGGCCTGCTTGTTACAGAAGTTGCTACCCCTAATTGAGCTGGATGTCACTTGGATGCAGATACGGCGCTGCTCTCTAAATTGGTGGTGGGGTAGAGGGGAATTAGGGCTGGAGGGTACTGGAAGCCAATAGTAACAGGTGGGAGAGAGAAAAAGGGAAATAAAAATGGATAAAGTGCGTAGCTTGCTGCGCAGACTGGATGGGCCGTTTGATCTTCTTCTGCCGTCATTTCTATGTTTCTATGTTTCTATGTTACATGCATAACGCTTTTAAAATCTGCCCCAGAGTGTTCAAATTAAAATGTACTGATCCTTTTAAATGTTCAAATCAATATCCAATCAGAAGATAATGGTGTATATTTACAAGGGGGTATCTTACAAAGGTCTCGCTTCATCTGAGTATGTCCCCTGTCTCTCACATTCCTGGGATTGAGCTTATCACTTCTTCTCAGGAATGGTAACTTTCAAACCCGTGTGTGGGTGTCCATGTGCGCGTGGTTACGGACTCACACACATGGATGCGGCGATTTTATAATATGCGTGTGTCAATGTGTTCATGTTATAAAATCCACTACAGCCACCAACAAGCGTGCACAATTTTATATTGGTGTGCGTATGTGCACGCTAGTGCCGAATCACGCGCATAAGTCGGGGGGATTTTACAACCTGCCCGCGGTGATGCAATCAACCTTATTCCCTGTTCCCTCCCAATCCTCCCAGGCATCCCTTTTCTCCACTAGCCACGACCCCTAAAATCCCAATGCCTAACCTAGGTTTTTTGTTTTAAAACTTACCTGTTTTCTGAAGCAGCAGCAACTTGCATGGGCTGGTCGGCTCTCGGCACGTGCTTCAGTGGCCATGCCCCACTCAGACCCCACCTCGCTCCTGCCTCTAGCCCCCTCCTTTTTCACAAACCCTTTCTTCTGTGTGTACAGGCAGATATGCACGTGTTTGCGGGTATTTTAAAATCCCCGCGGTGTGCGTCCCATCCATGCACATATCTGCCCATTTTCGCATGTGTAGGCCTTTTAAAATTTGATCTTTAGTGCATAAACTTTCTCAGTAGGTCAAGGAAATCCTATGGCTGATAGGATCCCCTTAGTCCTGGAAAAATCCTACTTGAGTCCAAATGTTCAGTCTTTTTCACGCAATCTGTGCCCTGGTCCCTTACAGGTGAATTTTCAAAAGGATTTATATGTGTAAATATAACTATTTTAGCAATTTTTGAAAGCCATATATGCGTGTAAAGTGCACTTACACAAGCAAATCCTATGAACAATTCAATGGCATATATTGTAGCAATTTTCAAAAGCCTACTTACTCAAGCAAAGTGTAAATGCTTTTTAAAATCACTCTTAGGGGTAGATTTTATAAAACTACGCCCTCGCATACTTTTGTTCACGCACCAGGGACAAACAAAAGTATGCTGGATTTTATAAGATATGCCCCCAAAACGCCCCTGGGCCGGAACCATGCCCGCAGCCACGCCCCTGGAACGCCCCCGAAAGATGCACCGCTGCAACATGTCCCCAACACGCCCCCGGCATGCCCCATAGAAAAGCCCCGGGACTTACGAAGGTCCCGGGGCTTGTGCGCGCCGCCGAGCCTATGCAAAATAGGCTCGGCACGCACAGGGGGGTTTTGAAAGGGTAACACACCTAACTTATGCACGTAACTCTTTTAAAATCTACCCCTTAGTGTGGAGATCCTGTTGAGGGTCTTCTGATCTTCCAAAACCTCCAATTGATATGACTTCTCTGAAGGAAAAATCTGATGTCTGCACACAAACACAGGCTCCTGCAGGTCTGGTCCCCACATGAGAAGAGGTGGATCAAAACTCTTCCTCACAATCAGGAAGTAAAAAAATCTCTTAGCCTCTCACACTGGGTAATCCCATCAATGACCTTCCTTCCTCTAGGGAGAAGATGGTTAGTTCATGGGTCTTTAGCACCTAGCTTCTGGATCTGGATCTCCTCTAATATCCAGAGATCCTCAGTTAAAAAACAAATTCTAAATATCCAAAAATCTTCATAGTCTTTTTCCCAAATGAAAGGCAGACCCGCTCAGGCAAAGAGAGCACTGATAAGGAATCTCCTCAAAAAGAACACAGCAAGTTAGAGAAGTAGGCCTAACTCAGCAAGGTAAACACAAAATAGCTCTTCACTCTATGAAAGCCAACTAAAAATGACCACATGTGCTTCTAACCTAGCCCCCCCCCCCCCCCCCCCCCCCCAGTAGACTGAGACTACCAATCACAACCTCAAGAGAATGGGCTGCATAAGAATGGGGTCCTTTCCTAAGTTGTTTATTCCTAACAGGTAGTGATAAGAACATAAGACATAAGAACATGCCATACTGGGTCAGACCAAGGGTCCATCAAGCCCAGCATCCTGTTTCCAACAGTGGCCAATCCAGGCCATAAGAACCTGGCAAATACCCAAAAACTAAGTCAACTTAATTAATAGCAGGTAATGGACTTCTCCTCCAAGAACTTATCCAATCCTTTTTTAAACACAGCTATACTAACTGCACTAACCACATCCTCTGGCAACAAATTCCAGAGTTTAATTGTGTGTTGAGTGAAAAATAACTTTCTCCGATTAGTTTTAAATGTGTCACATGCTAACTTTATGGATTGCCCCCTAGTCTTTCTATTATCCGA
This sequence comes from Rhinatrema bivittatum, assembly GCF_901001135.1. NCBI lineage: Eukaryota > Metazoa > Chordata > Amphibia > Gymnophiona > Rhinatrematidae > Rhinatrema > Rhinatrema bivittatum. The sequence continues at coordinate 349,194,842 of NC_042617.1, read as the reverse complement.
AAGAGTAAAACACCGATTTACATCTACCCGTTCTAGACCTCTCATGATTTTAAACACCTCTATCATATCCCCTCTCAGCCGTCTCTTCTCCAAGCTGAAAAGTCCTAACCTCTTTAGTCTTTCCTCATAGGGGAGCTGTTCCATTCCCCATATCATTTTGGTAGCCATTCTATGTACCTTCTCCATTGCAATTATATCTTTTTTGAGATGCGGCGACCAGAATAGTACACAGTATTCAAGATGCGGTCTCACCATGGAGCGATATAGAGGCATTATGACATTTTCCGTTTTATTCACCATTCCCTTTCTAATAATTCCCAACATTCTATTTGCTTTTTTGACTACCACAGCACACTGAATCGACAATTTCAATGTGTTATTATCCACTATGATGCCTAGATCTCTTTCTTGGGTAGTAGCACCTAATATCAACCTTAAGTATTACATTTTCAGAAATTTAATATGAAGTCCTCCTTTAAGATGAATTAATACTATTTTTGTTACTTTCCTTTTTTACATCTTTCCCTTCTCCCCCTCTTTCACCCCACCACCCCCCTCTACCTATCATTTCACTATTGTTATTGTTTTCTTCTATTGCAACTATGTATAATTTATCTGATTGTTGTTTTGATTCTGTAAACCGTTGTGATGGCTAAACTGAATGACGGTATATAAAAATGAATAAATAAATAAAAATAAATAAAATAATATGGAACCTAACATTGTGTAACTATAGCATGGGTTATTTTTCCCTATATGCATCACCTTGCGCTTGTCCACATTAAATTTCATCTGCCATTTGGATGCCCAATTTTCCAGCCTCACAATGTCTTCCTGCAATTTATCACAATCTGCTTGTCATTTAACTACTCTGAACAATTTTCTATCATCTGCAAATTTGATTACCTCACTTGTCGTATTTCTTTCCAGATCATTTATAAATATATTGAAAAGTAAGGGTCCCAATACAGATCCTTGAGGCACTCCACTGCCCACTCCCTTCCACTGAGAAAATTGTCCATTTAATCCTACACTCTGTTTCCTGTCTTTTAGCCAGTTTGTAATCCACGAAAGGACATCACCACCTATCCTATGACTTTTTATTTTTCCTAGAAGCCTCTCATGAGGAACTTTGTCAAATGCCTTCTGAAAATCCAAGTATACTACATCTACCGGTTCACCTTTATCCACATGTTTATTAACTCCTTCAAAGAAGTAAAGACGATTTGTGAGGCAAGACTTGCTTCACAAATGGGTAAAGCCATGCTGACTTTATTCCATTAAACCATGTCTTTCTATATGTTCTGTGATTTGATGTTTAGAACACTTTCCACTATTTTTCCTGGCACTGAAGTCAGGCTAACCGGTCTGTAGTTTCCCGGACCGCACTGGAGCCCTTTTTAAATATGGGGGTTACATTAGCTATCTTCCAGTCTTCAGGTACAATGGATGATTTTAATGATAGGTTACAAATTTTTACTAATAGGTCTGAAATTTCATTTTTTCATTCCTTCAGAACTCTGGGGTGTATACCATCCGGTCCAGGTGATTTACTACTCTTAAGTTTGTCGATCAGGTCTACCACATCTTCTAGGTTCACCGTGATTTGGTTCAGTCCATCTGAACCCATGAAAACCTTCTCCAGTACAGGTACCTCCCCAACATCCTCTTCAGTAAACACCGAAGCAAAAAATCATTTAATCTTTCCACGATGGCCTTATCTTCTCTAAGTGCCCCTTTAACCCCTCGATCATCTAACAGTCCAACTGACTCCCTCACAGGCTTTCTGCTTCGGATATATTTTAAAAAGGTTTTACTGTGAGTTTTTGCCTCTACGGCCAACTTCTTTTCAAATTCTCTCTTAGCCTGTCTTATCAGTGTCTTACATTTAACTTGCCAACATTTATGCATTATCCTGTTTTCTTCTTTTTGATCTTTCTTCCAATTTTTGAATTAAGATCTTTTGGCTAAAATAGCTTCTTTCACCTCCCCTTTTAACCATGCCGGTTTTGTCTTCTTTCCACCTTTCTTAGTGTGTGGAATACATCTGGATTGTGCTTCTAGGATGGTATTTTTTAACAATGACCATGCCTCTTGAACATTTTTTACTTTTATAGCTGCTCCTTTCAGTTTTTTTCTAACAATTTTTCTCATTTTATCAATGTTTCCCTTTTGAAAGTTTAGCACGGGAGCCGTGGATTTGCTTACTGTCCCCCTTCCAGTCATTAAATCAAATTTGATCATATTTTGATCACTATTGCCAAGCGGCCCCGCCAACGTTACCTCTCTCACCAAATCCTGTTCTCCTCTGATAATTAGATCTAAAATTGCTTCCTCTCTCATCGGTTCCTGAACCAATTGCTCCATAAAGCTATCATTTATTCCATCCAGGAACTTTATCTCTCTAGCATGTCCCGATGATACATTTACCCAGTCAGTATTGGGGTAATTGAAGTCTCCCATTATTACCGCACTACAAATTTGTTTAACTTCCCTAATTTCTCTTAGCAGTTCACTGTCAGTCTCACCATCTTGACCAGGTGGACGGTAGTTTACTCCTATCACTATAGTCTTCCCCGACACACAATGGATTTCTACCCATAAAGATTCAATTGTGCATTTAGTCTCGTGCAGGATGATTATCCTGTTGGACTCTATGCCATCCCGGACATAAAGCACCACACCGCCTCCCGGGTGCTCCTCTCTGTCATTGGGATATAATTTGTACCCCGGTATAGCACTGTCCCATTGGTTGTCCTCCTTCCACCATGTCTCTGAGATGCCAATTAAGTCTATGTCATCATTCACTGCTATACATTCTAATTCTCCCATCTTACTTCTTAGACGTCTGGCATTAGCATACAAACATTTCAAAGTTTGTTTTTTGTTTGTATTTTCATTCTGCTTTTTAATCGATAGGGATAAGTTAGAATTTTTTAGCTCAGGTGAGTTTTTAATTACAGGCACTTGGACTACTTTTCTTATTATTGGAACCTCACTGTCGGGATGCCCTAATTCTAATGCATCATTAGTATCCTTTGAAGATACCGCTCTCCGAACCATGCACTGCTGACTGACTGTTGGCTTTTCCCTTTGTTCTAGTTTAAAAGTTGCTCTATCTCCTTTTTAAAGGTTAGCTCCAGCAGTCTGGTTCCACCCTGGTTAAGGTGGAGCCCATCCCTTCAGAAGAGACTCCCCCTTCCCCAAAAGGTTCCCCAGTTCCTAACAAAACTGAATCCCTCTTCCTTGCACCATCGTCTTATCCACGCATTGATACTCCAGAGCTCTGCCTGCCTCTGGTGACTTGCGCATGGAACAGGGAGCATTTCAGAGAAAGCTACCCTGGAGGTTCTGGATTTTAGTTTTCTACCTAAGAGCCTAAATTTGGCTTCCAGAACCTCCCTCCCACATTTTCTTATGTCGTTGGTGCCAACATGTACCATGACAGCCGGCTCCTTCCCAGCTCTGTCTAAAATCCTATCTAGGTGATGCGTGAGGTCCGCCACCTTCGCACCAGGTAGGCATGTTACCATGTGATCCTCACACCCACCAGCCACCCAGCTGTCTACATTCCTAATAATCGAATCACCAACTATGACGGCCAAACTAATCCTTCCCTCCTGGGCAGTAGGCCTTGGGGAAATATCCTTGGTACAAAAGGACAGTGAATCACCTGGAGAGCAGGTCCTTGCTACAAGATCCTTTCCTGCTACACCAGGTTGATGCTCTCCAATCATGAGACCTTCTTCCTCCAAGGCAGCACCAGGGCTGCCAGTCTGAAGTTGGAACGGCTACTATGTCCCTGAAGGTCTCATCTATATACCTCTCTGTCTGCCTCAGCTCCTCCAGGTCTGCCACTCTAGCCTCCAGAAATCGGACTCATTCTCTGAGAGCCAGGAGCTCTTTGCATTGCATGCACATGTACAACTTCTCACCGGTAGGTAAAAAAATCATACATGTGACACTCGATGCAAAAGACTGGGAAGCCCCCCACTTGCTGCTGGACTGCTGCCTTCATCTCAATCTTGATCAGTTCCTAGTTAAGTTTTAGGTTGGTATGGGAGTAGGAATGTGTCTAATTATCGTCCTTTAAGTTATTAGTGAATTCACTATATGGGTCTGATCAAACTCTCAATAAAGTTTTTGTTGTTGGTTTTTTGGGTTTTTTTTGTTTTGTTTTGTGAAAGTGGCACCTGCCTATAAATTAAAGGATGAGCTAGGGGTGGGTGGGCTGGGAAATACAAACAGTCTAACTTCAGTTAGTCAGCCAGAGTGACTCACTGCTCTCTAGGGATGTGCAGCCAAAAAGTTTTCATTGCATTCGTGATACGTATTCGTGGGGGGGTCAATTCCGTTTCATGCGGAAGTATGGAGAATTCCATAAGTTGTCGATCTGTCAATACGTTACTACGGTGAGTTAAATTCCTGTCCCAGCTAAAATTAAAATTAACTACAACCTCCCACCCTTCTGACCCCCCCAAAACTTACCAAAACTCCCTGGTGGTCCAGCGGGGGGTCCGGGAACTCACTCACACCCTTGGTGCTGGTTTTTCATCATGGCGCCGATAGCCTTTGTCACAGGGGCTAGCGGTGCCATTGGTCAGCCCCTGTCACATGGTCACCGGCGCCATCTTGTGCTCCTACCATGTGACAGGGGCTGACCAATGGCACCAGTAGCCCCTGTGACATAGTATGGGCAAAGGCTATTGGCGCCATTTTGAGTCCTGGCATCGGACGGCAGGTCGCTCCGGGACCCACGTTGGACCCACAGGGACTTTTGGCCAGCTTGGGGGAGCCTCCTGACCCCCACAAGACTTGCCAAAAGTCCAGTGGGGGTCCGGGAGCAACCTCATGCACGCCGGCTGTCAGATGCCAATACTCAAAATCGCCATCCGATGCCAATACTCAAAATGGCGCCGATCGCCTTTGCCCTCACTATGTCACACAAAGTGAGGGCAAAGGCGATCGGCGCCATTTTGAGTATTGGCATCGGACGGCCGGCATGCACGAGGTCGCTCCCGGACCCCCACTAGACTTTTGGCAAGTCTTGTGGGGGTCAGGAGGCCCCCCCCAAGCTGGCCAAAAGTCCCTGTGGGTCCAACGGGGGTCCCGGAGCGACCTGCCATCCAAAGCCAGGACTCAAAATGGCGCCGATAGCCTTTGCCCATACTATGTCACAGGGGCTACCGGTGCCATTGGCCAGCCCCTGTCACATGGTAGGAGCACAAGATGGCGCCGGTGACCATGTGACAGGGACTGACCAATGTCACCGGTAGCCCCTGTGACACAGGCTATCGGCGTCATGATGAAACCGGCAAACGTGTGTGTGAGAATGCAGGGATGGCTTTTAGACTCGCCGCTGGACCACCAGGGAGTTTTGGTAAGTCTTGGGGGGGTCAGGAGGGTGGGGGGTTTAAATTTTTATTTAGGAGGCCGAATAAAACAGAAATCTGTTTAATACGTGGGGAGTCGCGATGCGTTTCACCTCCCCACGTATTTAACAGATAGGACAAAATAAGTTGCAGATTACAAATACATGGAAAACGGATGCACACCTCTACTGCTCTCTTGATTAACAAATGTTGGTACCTATTCAAACCAATCACACTACCTCAACACCTTTCCAAGGTGAGTAACTGAACTGAACTTTTCAACCTTTTTACTTAGGTATACACTGCTCCTAGCTTATTTCTAGCTTCTGGCTACTTTTTTTTTTTTTAAATATAAACACTCAGTTCTGCTTACTAGCTGCCTTACAGTCTTTTAAAAATAAACACACTAGTACCTACTGCTTACTAGCTGCCTTATTGAAGGACTATTTAAAAATGCAGTCTAACTTGTTTATTCAGTGCCTTACTATTAAAAGCACAAACACACTAAATAATATTCCCAAATAGTTAACTTTGCACCAATACTTTAAAAACAGACAATGTCCCAAGCAAAAACTTACTGATTCCTTTCAGCCACCAGCAAGGTGATCCTCTCCTCTCAATGCTCCCACTGGAATGTGTCTATCACCATCTATCACCATCTGTCACCATCTATCGGCCGACCAGAGTGTCATCACACTTGTTTCCCAGATATTTCATCAGACATTTACATGGGAATTTTAAGATGAAGTCAGCACCAATGTCTAAGAATTCCTGCTTTATCTTAAGAAAAGATGTACTTTTAAATTGGGGAAACAGGGGACAAATTAGGAAAAACTTTGATTTTTTTCTGACCTAAAAAGGAGAGTTCTCATTTCTAAGAAACAGTTTAAGCACTAAGTCCTGATCATGTTCATGAGATAGAGTTTCCAACAAAATGACTCATCAGAGCACCTTGTTCTGAGAAGTTTCTAGTAGGGAAAACAAATCCAGGCTTTCTGTAGTTGGAATAACATCCAGTCCTCCCTCCTAAGACTGTTTACTCTCATTTATGAGCAAATAGTAATTCCTGGAGATTGCTTGCAATGTTTCCAAAGAGAACTTCAAGTTATCGCAAACCTTTTGAATTAGTCATGAGACGATGACAGCCTCATGTTGGGAAAATGTAGAAGGTGTAGATTCTGGCTTCTATTATCAGTTTCTAATTGCTAAAGTTATTATGCAGCCCAATATTGTGTTTGAGGAATGCCATATTGGATTATTGCAAAGTAGAAACTAGACACCCCCCCCCTCCCACGTGCCCTATAATTGCAAGGTTGTTGTCTTGTTCGCCTATTCAAACTTGTGTTGTTTCCTTATCAAAAGTGCAAATTTGTGGGATAAAATGACACAAAATACCTTCTGTTCCTGTCATCACCCACTAGATCTACTCCAAGGTGTCACTCTTTAGTATTATAGTTAAATTCACTCCTAATCTGAAGTAACTGCACTCAATGAAGGCATAGCAATAGGCCCAGGCATCTGACTCATCACATGTGATTCAAGTGCACCGAGATTTGGAACTGTCTTGACACACTTTAATTCGACAGGGAATCGCTTTTCCTTCCTCACCATCATAACCCTTCTCTCTATGGTCAAATAAACACTGGCTCCATAGGGATCTTCTCTCAGAGCCATCTCCCCACATCCAATAGTGCATGGTATCAGGCTACTCTAGGTCTCCTCCAGCAACGGGCTTTCACATCCAATTAAGCACAAGAAGGTACTCACATACCTGCACTCCCTGAATGCTTATATTGCCCTGATTCAAGAGACTCATCTTTCCCCCTCTGCATTGCTAAAGTTGAAACAAGCATGAGCGGGCAAAGTTTATTATAGCCCAACTCTGTACAAGAAGAGAGGCATAGCCATCTTATTTAACAAGAAGCTGAGAGCACAGATTTCATATCACATCTCAGACCCTGAAGGTCGTTGGGTCTCTGTACAGCTTCCATTAATAATGAATTGTTTATTTTTTTTAACCTTTATTTCCTCAATTCAGATGACCCTGATTTTTTTCATGCTGTATTTGCATATATTTTGGGCATGGGCCCTGTGAACCTAATCATTGGAGGTGACTTTAATCAACCTCTGGATCCTCTTTTGGATAAACAGTTTACAGCCATGATTTTACCAAATCTTTCAAAGTCCTATATGATTTTATTGACTCTTTTGGATTGACCGAGCCCTGGCATATATTACATCCCACAGATAAAGACTATACTTATTTTTACCCTCCGCACTCATCTTGCTCACAAATTGATTAATTGTTGGTAACTCGATCAATGATGCCTCGTGTGCACTCTGCTATCATCCCTCCCAACATTACTCCTGATGTTTCCTTTCCCCCAATATGGGCTGCTTTTAAAGCCAGCCTACAGGGCTAGATCATCAGCTTCAGCATTAGACAAAAGAAGAAACAAAAGGCAGTTCTTGAGTTTCTGAAATCTGAGGTAGCCACTCTAGAGAAATCTCATAGCTCATCACTGTCACCTGTCACCTTGAATCAATTATTAAAATCTCACTTTGCTTATAACAAGCTTTTACATTCTCAAGTAGGCCTCAGTCTTCTTACCCAACATGCTCACTATTATGCTGAAAACAACAAATATGGTCATCTACTTGTTGCGCCGGAGGTGGACCCTTGGGCTGAGGTGGGGTTGGAGCAACCCGTAGGAAGGGTCCTATGGGTCCCCACCATCAGCAGGCGAAGTGGGCTGATGGATGGAGGCTGGCTTGTGCTTCACCAATACCATCCCTCGTGCCCCATGGGCTGAGCCTTTGGGTACCGGGGCCTGCGGGACTTAGGTGGGCCTCTGTATGTCATTGTCGATGGGAGGATCGAGGTCAGCCCAGAAACAGCAACAGAGGAATGGTACAGCCTGTACTGGATGAGGTAGAGTCCAGGAGATCTGGGCGCCAAAGGAACAATGTCAGACAGGGAACGCCCAAGAAAGAGCAGGCCAAAGCCTGAATAGGCCAAGTCCAGAACGTAGACTGAAGAGGCATCGTAAGGCAAGCTTGAGTCAGGGCTGGCGGCAATCTGGAAGCAGTGGCAAGTAAGGCGGAGGTCTGAGCAAGGAGATAGTCAAATGTAGCCAGGCAATGCAGAGGTCTGGGTCTGGAGAGAGGAAACGGAGTAGTCACGCAGTGCAGAGGTCTGGGTCTGGAGAGAGGTAACGGATTAGTCACGCAGTGCAGAGGTCTGGGTCTGGAGAGAGGTAACAGAGTAGTCAGGCAATGCAGAAGTCTGGGTCTGGAGAGAGGCAATGGAGTAGTCAGGTGATGCAGAGGTCCGGGCTTGGAGAGAGTCAATGGCGTGGTCAGGCAAAGCAGGGGTCAAGATCCAAGAAGGCAATCTGAGGGTAGGTTGGAAAACAGGAACACAGGAATGAGGAAACCAGGAAATCAGCAAGGATCAGGAACACAGGAATGAGGAGAATCCCACAGGAGGCAATGAGTACTCAACCAGCAAGGAGATCTGTTGCAAAGGCAAAGCTAGGAAGTGAAGCTCGGGCTTATAGAGCTCCGCTGACATAATCATCTGGGGCTGCAGCTCGATTTCCACCGCGGGCCCTACTTAAGTCACAGCAATGCGTGCGGTGCTGAGTAGCAGCGCCTCTCCGCGGGCCATGCGGAGAGGCCCGAAGCGGAGCACCAGGAGCTGTAGCTGAACCGGAGGTACCAAGGTCTGTAGCTGAGCCAGAGGCACCAGGGGTGGCCCGAGGTCGGATCCGGCAGCCTACTGCCACCAGAGACAAGGGACCAGGTGCTGGATTCACTTGAGAGAGGTAAGGGGGCTGAGCCGCGGGTCTGCAGTGGCTGGCACACATAACAGTAACCCCCCCCCCCTTTATGTCACCCCCTTGGAGGTCTGGGTTCACCCAGATGGGCATGATGAAATTGTAGGAGGAGGGTTTTATCCAGGATGTTTTGAGCTGGTTCCCACAAATTTTCTTTGGGGTCATAACCCTCCCAGGAAAGGAGGTATTCCCACCAGCAGCCCCTATGGCGAACATCAAGGACTTTGTGAACCTTGTAGGTGGTGTCAGTCTCAGCAACCAATGGAGATGGTTCAGGAGCTTTTCGTGAAGGCCAGGATAGGACCACTGGCTTCAAAAGAGATACATGAAATGTATTGTGAATTCCCAATGTAGGTGGCAGCCGAATCTGGTATGTAACTGGTCCGACACAATGAATGATTGGGAAAGGTCCAAAGTCCCTTAGTGCAAACCTTTGAGAAGGTATCTTGAGCCGGATATACCGAGTGCTCAACCAGATTTTCTGGCCAGAATGAAATTCAGGAGCCGAGCATCAGTGGCTGTCAGAGATTTCTTGGTCCAGGATGCAACTTGGCATAAGCAAAGGTTTGTTTGTTCCCCATAGTGCCTTGAGGACATCAGCAGTGGCCTGTGCAGCAGGAGAAGGTACTGATAATGGTATGGGCAATGGTGGTCGTGGTTGCTTCCCATAGACAATGGAAAAGAGTGACATACCTGTAGCAGTGGCAATATGGGAGTTGTGGGAAAACTCCTCCCAAGGAAGGAGTTCGGACCAATTGTCTTGACGATCGTTGATATAGACGTGGAGAAAAAACTTCAAGGAGCGATTCATATGCTCAGCTTGTCCATTGGCTTGAGGATGGTAGGCTGTTGTTAGACTGATGTTGATGCCAAATTTACGTCAAAGGACGCGCCAGTATCAGGCAACAAATTGTGGACCCTGTCGGAGACAATGTCCTTGGGCAAGCCATGCAATCGTAAGATGTGATGAAAGAACAGGCTTGCCAACTCAAGAGCAGATGGTAGGCCCGGTAGGGAGATGAAATGTGCCATTTTAGAGAATCGACCTATCGTAACCCATATGACCATGTGACCCTTAGATGGTGGCAAGTCCACGATGAAATCCGAGGAAAGGTGTGTCCACGGTTCTTTGGGAGCTGGAAGCGGCTGAAGCAGACCCCAGGGTCGACTGACCAGGGGTTTTTGTTGAGCTCAAGTGTTGCAGGAATCGAATTATGCTTTAGTGTCAGAGACCATAGTGGGCCACCAGAAGAACCACTGGAGCAGCGCCAAGGTTGGCGCTCGTCCTGGGTGACCGGCAAACTTAGTCATGTGCCCATGGAGGACTCTTTCTCAGACTTGATGGAACACAACAGTCTTCCCAGTGGGGACTGGGTGAGTCACAGACAGGCAAATATAAGCTGGGTCTATTATGTAGACCTGGTTCTTCCGGAGTACCTTCTGGCTCAAAAGAGCGTGATAAGGCATCCGCCCGGAAGTTTTTCGCGGCTGGGCAGTAGTGAAGTTCAAAGTTGAACCTAGAAAAGAATAAAGCCCATCGGGCCTGATGGGCATTAAGATGCTGGGCATGGCTTATATGTTCCAGATTCTTGTGTTATGTGAATATGACAAACTTGTGTTGCGCACCCTCTAACCACGGGCACCATTCTTCTAGAGCCAGTTTAATGGCGAGTAACTCGTGATCTCCGTTACTATAATTTTGTTCCACTGAAAAAAACTTGCGAGAATAGAATGAGCATGGGACTATGGATCCAGAAGCGGAGCGTTGGCTCAGGACTGCCCCAGCCCCAATCGCTGAGGCATCAACCTCAACCAGGAAGGGATGTTTTGGGTCTGGATGATGGAGACAGGAAAAAGCTAGGAAGGCTTCTTTAAGGCGATGAAAGGCTGAAATCGCTTCCAGAGTCCAGTTTCGAGTATTTTGACCCTTATGAGTCAACGCAGTAAGGGGAGCTGCCAGAGTTGAATAATGTGGGATAAAATGACGGTAATAATTTGAGAATCCTAAGAATCGCTGTAGTGCTTTAAGGCCCCCAGGCTGTGGCCAGTCTTGGATTCCTTTGAGTAGAATACAGGTTCCTGTTTGAAACGCTCCACTGGTTTGGTTTTTGACCTATCTTTTTCTCGGGTGTACAGTTTCTCTATGGCTCCCCATCTGCCTTTCTTTATATTAACAATCATGCTACCCCCTTCGTTTTCTTTATATAGAGGCACTCGTCAAGGTTGCACTCTCTCTCCCCTCCTATTAAAAGCATGGCTTTGGAATCCTTGTTATAAGCTATCAGACAAGATTCTAATATAGAAGGTGTCACTATTGGGGCTGAACTATATAAATTGTCTGCCTATGCTGATGATGTATTGTTATTTTTGGTGAATCCCAATACCTCACTCCCCCACCTATTCGATCTCATTTTGTCCTACTCTGCTCTTTCTGGTTATAAAGTCCATTGGCATAAAACTGAGATGCTTGCTTTGTACTCCCTTGGTGCCTTGACTGATTTATCTCACTATCCAATTTAAAAGGTGTTCCAAGGTCTTAAATATCTGGGCATCCGTTTTTATGATAACATCCTCACTACAGTAACTCACTGTGAGTCTTTCCTTCTGCAAATGTTGTGCAGTGCTCTTTCACAGAAGTCCCCCCTTCACCTGGCTTGGTGGGGGAGGCTTGACACCATAAAGATGGTCCTCACCCCATGGTTAAATTTTGTACTCTCTATGATACCTACCTATCTTTTTTTAGAAATATTTTACCAACAGGTGGACTGCTTGTATTGCTTTATCCATACTAAAGGCAGAAAAAGGTAGAGGGCGTGTTAATTTTCCAGACTTTTACTCTTACCATCAAGCCTTCATACTGCAGTAGGGCTACCATTGGTTCTCCCATTCCCTCTCATTCTCGGATAGCCCTCGCTGGCTGTCAGTTGAAAAGACACTTTATTCCCTTTTCCCCTAAAAGGGTTTCCTCTCCTTATTCTCACACTTCTCACCCAATATTGAGCTCCCTTCATCGAGACTTTTTGGAATTTGAATGTGTGTATGTATCTACTGCCCCTCCGTGGAAAATTCCCCATTTTGCCAATCTATGGCACAATCCCTCTATATCTGTGGGTGGCCACTTGCTTAACTGGTGGATTTGGCAGCGTAAAGGACTTTGGTTCCTTTCCTCCATACTGCGTAATGGCGCCCTTTTTCAATTTTCAGATTTAGAAGAGGAATTCTCTTTACCGTGCTCTAAGTTTTATGCCTGGCTACAACTTCGCAGCATGTTGCATGCTTCACACCTCTCTCATTTTTGCATAGCTGACTTCCCTTCTCTGTATTCCATCTATCAGGAATTTGGCTCTTTAGGACATCTGGCCTCCAGGATTTACAAACTCCTAAAGTCTTCCCTGTTTCAGCCATTGGTGGGATTACATGCTTTATGGCTATCCACGGTTGATTCCTCTTCAGAGAGGGTTCACTGGGAGTTTTGGAGACTCTCTCTCTACGCATCTCACTATCTTCCAGTTTAACTCAATCATCCTTTTTTTGTGTTATCTTGGGCAGTATGGATCCCTTGGAGGCTTTTTCATGCTGGCTTAATACTAGAGATGTGAATCGTGTGATCGATCGTCTTAACAATCGATTTTGGCTGGGGGGGGGGGGAGGGAATCGGATCGTCGTGTTTTTGTTTTTTTAAATATCGTGTAAATCGTAAATCGGGGGAGGGCGGGAAAACCGGCACACTAAAACATCCCTAAAACCCACCCCAACCCTTTAAAATAAATCCCCCACCCCCCCAAAATGTCTTAAATTACCTGGGGTCCAGTGGGGGGGGTCCCGTTGTGATCTTCCACTCTCGGGCCACTGGTGCGTTGATAGAAATGGCGCTACCTTTGCCCTGTCATATGACCTCCTGCACTCGAATCGTGTTGCTGTAATGGAAAATAGTGCCGGCCGTATGGCCGGCGCCATTTTGAAGTACGGCAATATGGCCATATGGCCGGCGCCATTTTTCATTACGGCAACACGATTCGAGTGCAGGAGGTCGTTCCCGGACCCCCGCTGGACTTTTGGCAAGTCTTGTGGGGGTCAGGAGGCCCCCCCAAGCTGGCCAAAAGTCCCTGGGGGTCCAGTGGGGGTCCAGGAGCGATCTTCTACGCTCATGACGTTGGGGACAGGAACCAAAATGGCGCCGGTGCTACCTTTGCCCTGTCATATGACAGGGCAAAGGTAGCGCTGGCGCCATTTTCTATCAACGCACTCGTGGCCGAGAGTGGAAGATCACAACGGGACCCCCCCCACTGGACCCCAGGTAATTTAAGACATTTTAGGGGGGGGGGGTCGGGAGGGGGGGGATTTATTTTAAAGGGTCGGGGTGGGTTTTAGGGATGTTTTAGTGTGCCGGTTTTCCCGCCCTCCCCCGATTTACGATTTACACGATATTTTAAAAAACAAAACCGCGACAATCCGATTCCCTCCCCCCCCAGCCGAAATCGATCGTTAAGACGATCGATCACACGATACACATCTCTATGGAACCCTTGGAAGCTTTTTCATGCTGGCTTATAACCCTCCCATAATTGTTGGTTGTGTGCTGCATCTAAAGCCACATTATCACATATGTTGAATTACTGCCCAATGGCGTTGTCCTTTTGGCAGTAAGTTTGGAGCTCGATTTCAAAACTTTTGCATTTATTTTGCCCACTTACTGCATTGTTATATTTCGAGGGGCTGCTCTGTCTTTTCATCTCCCCCCGCCCCCCATACCACAAACTGCTAGATTTTTTTCTGGCAGTAGCTGTGCATTTAGTACTAACCAATTGGACGCATAGTGATTTGCTATCAGCACAATTCTGGTGGAACTCTGTATGTCTGTTTAGTAAATATGAAAAAGTTATGGCTGTTAAATATAACAGAGTAACTCAATGGGCACAAGTGTGGAAGCCTTTAGATGAGTATATTGAGTCCCTGTCATCCCATTGCATATATGCACATTGGTGGATTTGTTTTTCCTTTCCATTCCCCTTGGTATCTTATGGTATTGCTTAGCTCATGTTGCATTTCCTAGTTATACTTAGTTTTCTTCCTTAGTTTTCTTTTTTCTCCTTTTGATCTGATTATGTTTTATCTCATTGTTTACCTATGGGAATTAATTTGATTTCTACTCCTTTCCTCTCTATTGTGCACATGCATGGACTCTGTTTTTGTATGTTCTGTTCTGTCGTTTATTTATTTATTTAAAAACTTTTCTATACCGTCGCTAAGTTATATACCATCGCAACGGTTTACAAATAGGCACATAGACTAAGGTTAGTAAATCTAGGATATCGTACATTCTAACAGGTGCCAATAAAGTTCGGTTACAATTTCATAAATAAAATCATTATTTGAGTAATGTTGGTCAAGTCCAGGTATATTATTGAGTTACTATCTCTTTGAGATATTACTTCTTAAATGTAGGATTGAGTAAACTTCAATAAAAAGATATGAATACAAAAAAAAAAACAACTTGTCTATCTCTACCTTGACTTGAGGCTTGAAGATAGGTTGGATGGATAGGATATATCCTCATTACATAGATAGAATAACTTAAATGTTTCTGATTTTTACAGATTTCCATCTTTGGAAAAACAGTGCTAGAATCTACTAATATGTCTGTACATTATAGGGACTTGTGTGCCAAAAAAAATATCACCCTTGTAATTTTCTTCTTAAAACCTGTCAGTGGAAAATAATTGCGCATGCCATGTCAGAAGAAATCCTACAAAGGACAGCTTTCCAAGATAAATAAACAAATAATATAGAGCTACAAAAAAAGAGGCTGCATGGATTCCAAACCAAAATAATAATAATAATAATAATAATAAAGGTTGCAAAACTACCTGATCGAATACATGAAGAATATTAGTAAGCACTGAAACAATTTAGAAAAAAAAAATATTTTTTCTCCCAAGTTCTATTTTTAAGTTCATTTGATACAAAGTGGCACAAAGTCAAGAGAAAATTTGAAACTAGCTTTGCATTAATATTTGAAAAAAAAAAAAAAGGGCACCCACTAACTTTGATGTAGCGCCCTTCATGCAAATTGCATGGTATGAGAGAAGTCCCAGTTGGAAATCTGCCTCTTTCTTCTTCTTAGCAATATCTCTTTTTTTTTTTTTCTGGTTGCAATAATGAACTTTTCACACTGCCTTTGCAAGCCCCCTGAGCTATGCAGAAATAAAGTTATTACTCACTAGGTTCCATCTAGTTTGGCAGGATATAAGTTTCTATTCTTTTTCTTTCTTTCTTTTTTTTTTTTGGCTTCTTTTATATAGATATTTGATTGAAAGAGAGAAAGAAGTACAGTGTTCATTAACAGCTAACTTTCACTTAATTTTTTTGAGGAAAGTGAGGCCAAATCTTGGGGTTAGGGAAGAGAAAAACGCCACCAGTAAAAGAGTCTTGGACACTTCCAACCAACTTGACTTCTATTTTGCAAAACCTTTACTTGAATTCTAGAGAGGTCATCTATCCACTTTTATATGCAGTTTTCTCTGAGTAAAATGTTATCAAAGCGAAAATGCTTTTGTCAGGTTTACAAGGGGAAATTGTGCACATTTGTGTGTGTGTGTGTGTGTGTGGGGGGGGTTTGTAATTGTAATTTTTGGGGTTGGAAAAGTTGGTTTCCTTGATGTGTTTGGAGGGGACCATCAATTTCCTTCCTTTATTTCCTGAGAAAGAATAAAAAGTCATAGAAAACTGAAAAGATCTCTGTCATAGTTTTCTACAAAGCAAGCTTCCTCTTGTGTATCTCTGTACTTTTTCTCTTGGCATGTCTCCTTTCTTGTATGAATTGCGATCTAGTGATGTTATCTAGGTGCACAATTACACAGATTTTTGTGACTGAAAGAAGACAAGAGATTCTCTGAATGCCATTTATGGCTCTTTTGGGGGTCGATGTGCTAACGTGCAATAAAGATGTTCAGCACATGGTAATGCTGATTACCAGGTGATTAATACACCTTAGGTACTAGTTACTGAATCTAGCAAGCTGAGATAAATGGGGTTAAGAGGGGGCTTCAACAGCATTTCTAGCAATCGCCAATGTAATTATGATAATTGAGATGCTAATGAAGAATAATGAGCTGATTAAGCTTTATAATTTAGAGGATATGATAGATAGGGGATGGGGGGATAATCGAGCCATTCAAATGCCACAAAGGTAAAAATCAGTCATGAGAAGCAAACCTTTTTTGGGGAGGAAAGAATGCACTAGGTCAGTGTTGCTCAAACTGGTCCTTCCCTCCCCCTATCCCATTTAAGCTCAGTTTTCAGGATATTTCTAATGAATATGCATGCAAAAAAATGTGCATTCATTGCAAAATATATAGATCTATCTCACGCATATTTATTTGTGATAACCTGAAAATCCAACGGAAGGAACATGTGTCTTTTGGGGAGGGAGACAGGAGCAGGTTGAGCATCATAGTTGTAGAATAAGAGATCACAGTATGAGGCTCCATGGGGAGTGGGGAGGGGGCAGGTGACTGTTAAAAGAAGGAGAACTATCAGAAAATGTTTCTTCATGGAAAACGTGTGGGATACCTGGCACAGTCACTCACCAGCTGCAGTGGAGACAGAGTAACAGAATTCAAGAAAACTTGGGATACGCATAGAGAATCTCTAATTGCTGCTAGGAGTTGATGAGAAAGAAATCGGCTGGCCTCTACAGTATTTGTCACATTTTTGTGATGATATCACCACATAATCTTTAATATTATGCAATCTTGTATAATCTGAATGAAGTGGTTTTTGGAACACTTGATTTAATTGGAGAATACCCCAATGTTTTCAAATATCAGAGGCTACAAAAGTAGATTAAGTGGTATGTTTCAATGCACTAATCAATCAATCATCCATCTTTTTTTTTTTTTAACTCTGCTCTAATAGAAAATCCTGATTTGTATATAGTCCTCTCAGGTAAGTATTCCTTACAGCAGAAAATATATCTCTGCATGATATGAAGAATCTGTTTGCCATCATTCTGGTCTGCTTTTTATGTAACTGCAAATATATATATATATATATATATATATATATATATATATATATATATATATATATTTATTTATTTATTTAAGATTTTTATATACCGGCATTCAAGACATCAGTCACATCATGCTTGTTCACATAAAAACAGGGGTGCAAAGTAAACATAACTATAACAATGGTGCTGAAAAGGCAGTTACATATAACAAGGTGATAAGAACTTGGCTTAGAAGGAAGAGAAAGGACAGGTTATTAATTCACACAAGTAAAACGATAGAAGATAAGGTCAACCATAGTGTAGATGGAGATTAGGGGTGGCTTGGAAGTATTAGATCAATTGGCGTCTGGGAAGGCTTGTATATATATATATATATATATATATATATATATATATATATATATATGTATATATATATGTATGTATATATATATGTATATGTATATATATATATATATATATATATATATATATATATATATATATATATATATATATATAAATACAGCGGATATGCAGTAACAACTAGTAAAACTTGGAGTTTTCATCAGTAGTAATAGACTGCTCTACTGTTAACTGGAACCTATGAGATTGCTTCTAAAATAGCAGGTACTAGGATTGTACTTATAATAACAGCATGAAAATCAGCAGTGGTAAGAATGACAATATGGCAAACTCTGCTGATTTTGTTTTAACGAATAGGATCACCTATGTATAATTAAAATGCAAATTATACTCTATTTAATTGGCAGTGCCTAAAAAATTATATGTTTTAGTTGACCAATGTTTTTGCAGCAGTTTGTAAGCATGGGAATAAACAGCTATTTTTGAGTTGTCTAATGGGAAGGCTTTCTCAAAGGGTTGAGTAATTTGGGGAAACAAGTTTCCAAAAATGTTGATTTCAAAAATTGCAGATTAAACAAAAGGATGGTGGACCATGTGTTATGATTTGTGGGTATGTGGGCCCTTGGCCCAAGGTGCAAGTTGTTACTGCCTGTGGGGAGGAGCCCCACAGGTCTGCACCGTCAGGAGGCGAAGTAAGAGACAGCAGAGAGCTCTGGGTGAGGCAATGGAGAGGTCCCATGGTACCAGGAGATGACCCCAGTGAGAGTAGACTGGAGGCAGTATCTGGACAGAGACTCCAAGGGGAGGAATGCCAGACAGACCGCAGAGAGGGGGGGTGGGTGGGGCGTGAGGCTTGAGCACTCAAGAGGAGCTGTAGGAAGGCCAGGGAGAGCCACAGAATGCGCCATCTTAGAGAAGCGATCGACAGTGACCCATTATAGTGTTCTTTCCACTTGAGACGGGCAGGTCCACTATAAAATCAGTGGCAATATGGGTCCAAGGTTTGCTCAGAACAGGGAGTGACTGCAAGAGCTCCCAGGGCTTTCCAGCTAGAGATTTATGGCAAGCGCATGTAGGACATTCTTCAACGTAGGCTTGGGTGTCCTTATGACTAGTGGGCCACCAATAGTAGTGTAGAAGAGTGGAAAGAGCCCTGGCCTGACCTGGATGTCCAGATGTCAGAGAGTCGTGGGCCCACTGCAGGACCCTTTGTCGTTGCGGGTGAGGAACCACAGTCTTCCCAGGAGGCACGGGATAGGTGGCTGACAGAATGTGTCGTGGTAAATCTGGTACATCCTCGGGGAGAAATGACTGTGAAAGGGCATCAGTGTGACCATTTTTGTTACCAGGATGGTAACATAATATGAAATTGAATCATGTGAAGAAGAGGGACCAGCTGGCCTGGTGGTGGTTTAGACACTGGGCCTGGTGCAGATACTCCAAATTTTTATGATCCATGTATACAGTAATCTGATGCTGTGCCCATTCAAGCCAGGGTCACTGTTCTTCAAACGCCAACTTGATGGCTAGCAGTTCTTTGTTCCCGATGATGTAATTGCGTTCTGCTGGTGAAAATCATCGGGAAAAGAAAGAACAGGGGTGCAGCATGTGGGT
Source organism: Rhinatrema bivittatum (assembly GCF_901001135.1). NCBI lineage: Eukaryota > Metazoa > Chordata > Amphibia > Gymnophiona > Rhinatrematidae > Rhinatrema > Rhinatrema bivittatum. The sequence goes on along the minus strand of NC_042617.1, from coordinate 349,175,658 downwards.
AGTGGAGTACTGACTTAATACGGCTCCAACGCTGACGTCGGAGGCTTCGACCTCAACCACAAACAGGCATGTAGGATCCGGATGACGGAGGCAGGTTCCTTAAGAAAGGCAGCCTTGAGATCCTGAAAAGCTGTCAAAACTTCGGGTGTCCATTGAGAGGGGTTGGTCCCCTTACGTGTCATGGCTCTAAATGGTGCGTTCAAAGTGGAGCATCAGATAAATGAGTGATAGTAATTGGCGAAGCCAAGGAATCTCTGGAGGGCCTTAAGGCCTGTAGGTTGAGTCCAATCATGGATGCTCTTCAATTTTTTGAGAGTCTATACGAAACTTCTTGCTAGATACCACATAGCCCAGGAAAGGGACAATCTTCTGTTTGAATGAACACTTTTCAAGCTTGGCGAATAGCTGATTCTCCTGCAGCCACTGTAGGACTCGAGAAACGTCCTGACGATGACTTTCAAGGTCCTGTGAAAACACTAGTATATCATCAAGATTTACGCCCATGCACTGATATAGCATATCTCTGAAAACCTCGTTCATCGGGTTTTGAAATACCGCAGGGGCATTACATAACCCAAATGGCATTACGAGGTATTCGAAGTGTCCATTGCGGGTGTTAAAGTCAGTTTTCCACTCATCACCTTTGTGGATCCAGACCAAGTTGTAGGCCCTGCGGAGATCCAACTTTGAGAAGATCTTAGCTCCTTGAAGCCTATCGAAAAGTTCTGAGATAAGCGGCAGTGGGTAGCAATCCTTGAGGGTTGTTTCATTTAAGGCATGGTAGTCTATGCCGGGGTGCAGGGAACCATCTTTTTTCCCTATGAAGAAGAATCCTGCACCTGCAGGAGTCTTGGAAGGCTGAATGAATCCCTTGGCTAGGTTTTCTCAAATGTATTCTGACATGGCTTGGGTCTCTGCCTGAGAGAGAGGGTAAACTCTGCCCCGTGGGGGCTCCAAATTCGGTAATAAGTTGATTGCACAGTCATATGAGCAATGTGGAGGTAATGTATCCATGGCCTTCTTAGAAAATACATCAGAGAAGGATGCACATTGCGGTGGAAGGCCGGAAGGAATGGTTGTGGTCACCATACAGGGCAATGGTGAAACGGGTTCCAGGCAGTTCTTGTGACAAGCAGATCCCCAGTGAGAGAGCTGTAAGGTGGCCCAGTCAAAATGTGGGGTATGCTGATGTAGCCAAGGTAAACCCAATACTACAGGGTGGATGGCCTTGTCTAAGATGTGGAATGAGATGGTCTCCACGTGCAAGGTTCTGGTGCATAGTTGAATGGGAGCTGTGGTGTGGGTAAGTTCACAAGGAAGAGGTTCCCCATGAATCGAGGACAGCAGTAAGGGTACTGGAGAGCGGAGAGTCGGGATCTATAGATGCTCCGTAAGCTGCTTTAGAATGAACTTCCCACAGGCCCCGGAGTCCACCAGTGCCAAGGTGTGGAATTCTTGATTGTCCATCTTTATTGATACAGGAACAGTCAGTGGAGGAGACAGTGAGGTTAGGCCTAGGAGGAGTCCTCCATCAGATCCTTGGCCCGAAAGTTTCCAGGACAAACCAGACATGAGGCAATGGCATGGCCTGGCTGGCCACAGTACAGACAAAGGCCAGACTGTTGTCGATGACAACATTCTTTAGGTGAGAGTCTACTTCTGCCCATCTGCATGGGTTCTTCCTCTGCTGAGTTCAGTGGAGGATTTGGTCTAGGAGAAGATGAGCGTCTGACTCAGGATAACCCAGGTGTGGCCTTCCGGGATGCTCTGGACTCCAGAGAGCATTCTTGCAATCGACGGTCGATGCGCCCAGTAAGATCAATCAAAGAGTCCAAAGAAGAGGGCAATTCATGGGCCGCCAGCTCGTCCTTAATCTGGGGACTCAGCACTTCAAGGAATATGGAACGTAAGCAGTTGGTGTCCCCCTGTAATTCTGATGTAAAGGTGCGGAATTCAATGATGTAGTCCGTTAAAGGGCGAGAGCCTTGTTGAAGATGCAGAAGGGATGAACCAGGGTCTTCCAAGATGGATCGAAACAGGGCTAGAAACCCTGGAAGTTACCGGAGGACTGGGTCTGCTCGCTCCCAGAGAGATGAGGCCCAGGCCAAGGCCTTACCATCCAAAAGGGTCAGGATGTATGTGGTCTTGGTGATCACATTTGGGAAGTAGGCAGGTTGCAGACATAAAAGCATATTGCATTGGTTTAGGAACCCCAGGCAGAGGAGAGAGTTCCCAGAAAAGTGCGGTGGTGCCGGCCATCCAGTGCTCCTACCATGTGACAGGGGCTGGCCAATGGCACGGATACCCTGTCACATGGTAAGGGCAAAGGGCCATTGGTGCCATCTTTATGAGTGGCAGCCAATAGCCCGAGAGCGGGAGATTGCTCCCGTGCCCCCGCTGGCCCACCAGGTAATTTTAAAAGGTTTTGGGGGGGTCGGGAGGGTGGGGGAGGCTAAGGGGGTCATTTTAAAGGGTCGGGTGGGTTGTTTTTTTTATCGGGCTATCGGCGCCATTTATATTAGTGGCAACCAAAATGGTGCCGATGGCCTGAGAGCGGGAGATCATGCCGGGACCCCCCCCCCCCCCCACTGGACCACCAGGTAATTTAAAACATTTTGGGGGGGTTCAGGAGGGTGGGGGATTTGTTTTAAAGGGTCGGGGTGGGTTTAGGGGCTGTTTTGGTGTGCCGGTTTTCCCTCCCTCCACCCCTCCCCCGATTTACGATTTTTCACGATAAATCGGGGGAATTTCTATTGTATCGTGACTCTGATTTTTAACGATTTAAAAATTATCTGATGATTTTTTTTAAATCGTCAAAAAACGATTCATATCCCTAGAGAGGACCCCCATGAGAGTAGACTGGAGGCAGTACCTGGGCAGAGACCCTGAGGGAAGGAATGCCAGACAGACTGCAGAGTGGGGGGTGTGAGGCTTGAGCACTCAGGAGGAGCTCCAGAGGGCAACCCCAAGGGGAAGAGCTGCACAGCATAGGATGATGAGGAAATGCCATAGGCCAGCCCACAGGACAAAGAAGTCCAAACTGAGCCTCGAGTGATGATATAGCACCACCCTGAGGAGTGGGGGAGTGTAGGCAGTCCCAATGTAGTCTGTGGACACGACTCCGAGGAGCGGGGAGGCTCGCAGGTCTGGATAGAGCCGGAGGAAGCAACCCCGAGGAGCGGGGAGGCTCCGGTACACAGTGTAACACAAGAAGCACAGTCTTGAGGAGTGGGAGATGCGACCAGTCCTTGTTCAGAAGGTGGGCACAACCCTGAGGAGCGGGGAAGTCCCTAGTAGAACTCACAAGTAGTTGTGGTGCCCCAGAGGTAGTCCAGAAGAATAGGAATCAATACTGGTTGCAACCCAAGAGACACAGAGCCAGCCCATGGAGCAGGGTAGGCATGGGGAGCGAGACCCCAGGACGTACACTGGCCCCCGAGGAGTGGGTACCAGACAGGGTTCAAGTCCAGAGCAAACGTAGATCCAGGAACACGTAGTAGTAGTAGTAGTAGTAGTAGTAGTAATAGTCGAAGATGTACAGAACTTGTTGCCAAGTCAGCTAGCTGAGGAAGAAGGTGGTGATTACATACACCGGTCTGATATTGTGATCAACCGGAGACGCCCCCAAGGTTCCTGCCAAGGAAGCTTGAAGAGAGGGTCTGGTGCATTGCGCGTGCACCTAGGAAGGCCCGAAGAGGAAAAAGATGGCGGCGGAATCCGGGCCTCCATGAGGAGTCCCAGGGAACGCAGTGGTGAAAACTGGCCCGAGGTGCGAGCCACCCTGGGGAGGGCAGGAGAGCAGTGCAGGAAGAAAGTACATGTGGTCACAGCCATCTGCGACAGACGGTCATAACACCATGAGAGTTACCATGTATGTTGAGTTTGTAACTTAAATATTTCTGAAGCAGAATAAATGTTTGAAACACAAGACCTGTGTTGGGCTACATCAAGATAAGTTTATCGGTATTCTCTCAAAAATATTTTTGATGCATATGAGCTATATTTATTTTTTTATTTATTTGTTTATTTGTTTAACAGTTTTTTTATACAGACATTAAAATACACATCATATCGGTTTACATTGTAACAGCAGGTGGAAAACACATTGAACAGGGGAGGGGTGTGGTTTCTTTCCATCTTCCCTCAAAAAAACCTCCATACTTCCAATTTTAAAAAATAAATCAAAGGATGATTTTGATCTTAACAATATGGTATTGCTTTGAAGTCTTAGACTTACACACGTAACCCCAAAAAAGTGCCCCCCCACGAGCACCGAGCCTATTTTGCCATAGGCTCGGCAACGCACGCAAGTCCCGGGACGCGTGTAAGTCCTGGGGCCTGAAAAAAGGGGCAGGGTGGGGGTTGGATGGGGGCGGGATGGGGCAAGGCGGGACCGAGGCCTCCGGCACAGTGGCCTTGCTGGGGGTTCGTGCGCCAGCACTTGTCTGGCGTGCGCAACCTATGCCTCCCAGAGGCAGGCGTAAATCATAAAATAAAGGTAGGAGGCATTTCAGTGAAGAAAGCAAAATGTGTTTCCAAGGACAGCCTGGAGCTACTCACATTCACATCCTCTCTTTGTGGCCATCTTGGCTCCTTCCTCATCTGGCCTTTATTTTTAATAGCCTCTTTCATCTGACATTTGATGCAATAAATCATCAATTGTAGTTATTATGATTAAAGGGGTTTGGTTTTGCAGGTCGTGTTTTACAATGGTTTGAATCCTTGTTGATCATTGCTTTCAGGTAAAAAGCAAGTCATCAAACCTCTCAATGGTTTCTAAGTTTTACTGCTTTCTGTTCTTCTATTCAACATATATCTCCAGCCTGTTTATAGCCTAAAGGTGATATTGATGATAATCAGTTTTTTGTCCTGGTTACATCTTCTGTTGGTAATGCACTTGACTATGTATGTAAGCCATTGTTTAAAATCAATTTGCGACAAATTTTACATTGTTCAGTAGAGTTCCTTCCAATGGCTTTCCTACTGTTTTCCAGTTTGAAGATTGGTCTATTAATATTTCCCCTGTAATAAGAAATCTTGGGGGTTCGATTAGATGTGACTCGGTTATTTACCCTTTCGAATAATAGGAGGACTAGGGGGCATTCCATTAAGTTAGCAAGTAGCACATTTAAGACTAATCGGAGAAAATTCTTTTTCACTCAACGCACAATAAAGCTCTGGAATTTGTTGCCAGAGGATGTGGTTAGTGCAGTTAGTGTAGCTGGGTTCAAAAAAGGTTTGGAAAATTGGAGGAGAAGTCCATTAACAGCTATTAATCAAGTTCACTTAGGGAATAGCCACTGTTATTAATTGCATCAGTAGCATGGGATCTTCTTAGTGTTTGGATAATTGCCAGGTTCTTGTGGCCTGGTTTGGCCTCTGTTGGAAAAAAGATGCTGGGCTTGATGGACCCTTGGTCTGACCCAGCATGGCAATTTCTTATGTTATGTTTTTATGTAGAAATCTAAGGAATTACAACTGCAGGTTAACTCATTAGCAGTTAAAGTATCGGGTCTGGAGGAAAAGGAGAAAAATACCCAAGATTTCAAAGCAGCAACAATAAAAGATCGGGATGTTCTTGCCAGGCATATAGAACATTTGGAAAACAAGGCTAGATACTTAAATCTACGTCTTGCTAACTTTCCAAGAGTGGTGGGAGAAATCCCTTATATAACATTGAAGAAGTTCCTGCATGAAAAATTGGGCTTTACCGATGAAAATTTACCTTCCATAAATACGTGTTTCTTTCTCCCAAAATCCAGATCCTTGAGAACGGTTGCCAGTGCCCCTTTTCAAAATGATTTATCTAATTTCCTGGAAAATTCAGCTATGGAAGTAATAGATAGAGGGACACTATTGGTATCCTTTATTTCTACTAATGATTTGAATCTGGTTATGAAAAATTACTTCAGAAAATATCCAATCACTTTCTTTGATTATCCTATAAAACCTTTTTCCGAATTTAGCTTCTACCACCCAAATCCGACATCGAGGGTTTTTAGCCCTTCAACAAGATGTTGTGGTGCTGGGATTTTCTTTCATGCTCCATTTTCGTTGTAAATGTCTTATTAGGAGAGGAGAGGAGTGTTTTATTTTTTTCATCCCAGAACAGCTAAAAGAATGTGTGGATGTCAGGAAGCCTAACACTTGTTCCCCATTGAGCATATGAAGAGATAGGGCTGGATAACTGTGCATGGCCTTTTTCCTTTTAAGTTTGTTTAACCTTGGGTGGAAGCTCCCTAGTTGTTTCATCTACTTCCCCTATTTCCAATGTATTATGCTGGGAAGTATAAATGTACTTTTGTTTATTTTGTTCTATACGGAATGAGTAAATTGTTTACTTGTTTTCCTGCAAAGATTTCTAATTTAATTTATTGAATATTGATAATGATTGTGTAAACCCATGTTTTCTCTAACTATAAAACAAACATTGTTGTTTGTAATAGTTAAAATTTCATAAATAAAGAGTTAAAAAAAAAACCCAAAAGGCCATATTTCAAAAACTGGAAAGTAGATCCAAATGAAGAAAATAGGGAAAGGAAAAGCACTGTCAAGTTAAATGTAAAGCATCAATAAAGAAGGCCAAAAAATAATTTGAAAAGAAGCTTGCCTGAGAATCAAAAGCTCAAAACCCAAAACTTTTTCAAGTATTTTTGAGGCAAGAATCCTGTGAGATAGTCAGTTGGTCAGTAAGATGAGTGAGGGGATAAAAGGGGCATTCAGGAAAGAAAAGGTCATAGGAGAAAAACAAAATGAATTCTTTGCTTCTGTCTTTACTGATGAGAATATTGGGCAGATATCTATAATGGACACATTCTTTGAGGGTGATGATTCAGGGGAAATGAAGCAAATCATGTTGAACTGGGAAGATGTAATAGGGTATGGGGATAATATTCATTCACTGGCTTAATTGCAAAATTAGCTAGATAAACTTATCTTAAAGATAGCTCTATAAATTTATCCAGCTATCTTTAGGGTTACACTATAGCATGACCAGAATTAGCTGGACAAATTATCCGGATAAATATGAATATCTGGGTTAGCCAGATAACTTGGAGAGTCATTTTTCAAATTGCGTTCAGAGCTTATCATGGGCGTTAAGACCCTAACACTCGCGATAATGCCATAATGGATGTGATAAATAACTCATCGGGAGATGCGTAAGCAAATATTTAAAATTTAGTCAAGTGGGAGGAATTTAGGTGGAGTTTATGAAAATGTGGGGCAGTTAACATTGCATGTGATAGCATAATGTTTGCTGTCATGAGATTTAATGGCCAAAACAGGATTTGTGTTATTTATTACAAATCCCATTTTAGGCAGGGAGATGGAAGAGGGGAGAGGAGGAGAGAGAGAGAGAGTGAAAGTGAGAGCGAGAAAGAGTGCCTCTGGAGAGCACACATATTTGTCAACTTTTTATACTACTGTAAGAGAGGCCATTCTGAACTCGGGTGAGGTTTTGTTGGTGGGCTAGGTTTTGGGTGGCAGTTTCACATGCACAGAGGTACAAACAGCACAGTAGACATCAGTGAACATTTGATGTGATTTGGAGTGATGAAAGGTATACAAAGATAAGATTTGTACAGTGTACTCTCAAACTATCTTGATGCACTCTCTACCTAGCTGCTTGCTATCAAGCTAGGTTGAGAGTACAATGTACAAATCTCATCTTTGTGTACCTTTCATCACTCCAAATCACATAAAATTTTCACTGATGTCTACTATGCTGTTCATATATCTGACTGTGTATGTAAAACTGCCCCCAAAACTTAGCCCACCATCAAAACCTCACCCCGAGTTACTAGTTGCCCCTCTTACAGTTGTATAATTTACTTATATGAGAGCCTTTTAAAGAATCTCTCTCTCTCTCTCTCTCTCTCTCTCTCTCTCTCTCTCTCTCTCTCTCTCTCTCTCTCTCTCTCTCTCTCTCTCTCTCTCTCTCTCTCTCTCTCTCTCTCTCTCTCTCTCTCTCTCTCTCTCTCTCTCTCTCTCTCTCTCTCTCTCTCTCTCTCTCTTTCCAGCAGCCTAAAATGCATAGCAATGTGGTATCAGGAAAATTACCCCTTTTTTTATCACAGGCATTATTTTTCACAATTTTATAGGAAAATAATGATTCTAGGCCTTAGCTGACTAACTTAACTTCACCTATGAATGCCCCCAAGCAATCTGGCTAAATTTTAGATGGATAATAAGTTATTCAGCTGAATGTTAGCCCTTTAAGTGAGGGAAATATTGAAGTCAATATTTAGTGGGATAACTCAGAGTTAACCTGCTAAATTCCACTGAATATTGACCCTCAAATTGATAAACTAAAAAGTAACAAATTATCAGGACCGAAGTTATGAAAGAATTAAAAAAATGACATTTCAGGCTTATTACTATAATATGTTTTGTTCAGTTTTAATTTTATTGTAAATGTTGAATTGTAAGCCATCTTGAGCTGTTGTTTTAGGCAGCATAGAAATGTTTTAAATAAATATTCAAATCAGTTACGGTATCTGTGGGTTGGAGGATAGTTAATGTAATGTCAGTTTTTAATAAAGGTTCAGGGTGAACCAGGGAACTAAAGACTGGAAAGCTTGATATCAGTATTGGATAACATGGTGGAAGCTATTTTGAAGAACAAAATTACTGACAACAACAAAGAATGGGTCATATGAAAGAGATTTTGAATCTGCTGGTATCATAAAAAGTACAGACAGATAAATGAATTTGGAGAGTGCATTTGAATTTTAATCATGTACCATACTAGTGCTCCATTATTTTTTCTTTATTATATAAATGTTCTTATTGTAGTTAAAATCAATGTGGTAACTCTCACTGCTTTACAATGTCCATAGACAGCTCTCCCAGTTCAATTGTTGTGCTGACAGAAAAATAGTTAATACCTCCTGAGATATATGATCCCTTTAATACCTTATTATATCTTAAAATGAGAAGAGCAATACTTAGCTTGATGTTCTCTGGAGCTTTCACCATCGCACAATCTCCAGAGGCCATGTGTTTCAACAACAAATCTTGTCTGCTTCCGGGGCCTGCAAAGTTATTTCACAGTTTCACGCTACAGAACATGGCTGCTATGGCAAAAGTGAAGGCAGTCATGGAGCACGTCTGGCTCATGCTTAAAGTAAAGGTGAACTCACTGAATTCAACTGAATGCCCATATGCTTTATGAAACCAGCAGGTCCAACATCTCTTTATTATGACCTATTTTTTGTTATTGACTTTACCTCATCAATCTATCTGGGTAACTTGGCTTTTTTGATATTGTAGTGACCAAAATTACTGTCCATCTGGTTCGACATAGATAAATGGAGCAAATTCAATATGGATTTAGAAAAGGGAAGTCTTGTCTTACAAATCTGTTAGATTTGTTTTTAAAGAGGTTAATAAACATGTGGATAAGGGTAAGTCAGTTGATGTTGTGTATCAGGATTTTTAAAAGGGATCCCTTTAATACCTTGGAGAGGGACCTACAGATCCCTCTCCAACTACATAACTCATCAAGACCGACAAGAGATGCATACAAAGGATCGCTACAGGTACCACCGCCCAAATCCACCAGACACATCACGCTAAGAGATCGGGCATTCTCTACAGCCATTCCACCGTTATGGAACTCTATCCCCTCTAACATCAGACTGGAAACATGCATCTCAACCTTCAAAAAAAGACTAAAGACATGGATATTCATACAAGCATTCCCGGACTCAAACTGATCTATCTCATCCTTGCCAATCCTTTTCTCCAACTACACCATGATTAACCATCTCCACTATTGTTTACATGTTTGAATTAATAACCTGTCCTTTCTCTTCTCTCTCCGCCAAGTTCCAATCACCCTGTTATATGTAACTGCTTTTTCCGCACCATTGTTTTTAGTTTATGTTTACGATGCACCCCTGTTTTATGTGAACCAGCATGATGGGACTGCGTTCTCGAATGCCGGTATATAAAAACCCAAAATAAATAAATAAATAAATAAAAGGCAGTTAAAGTCCTACATGAGGGCTCATCTGATATTTAAAGAGTCATGGGATAGGGGAAATAGGAGCTGACTAAAAATTGTTTTATAAATCTGTTAGATTTTTTTGGTTACTAAACATGTGGACAAGGGTGAATCAGTTGATACAGTATATCTTGATTGTCAAAAGGCATTTGAAAAAAGTACCTCATGAGACTTTCATCAAAAAAATAAAGTGTCATGGGATAGGAGACAATGTCCTATTGTGGATTGGTAACTTGCTAAATGATAGGAAATATAGAAGTAGGACTGAATGGTAATTTCTTTCAATAAAGAAAGGTAAATGGTGGAGTGCCTCAGGGACATGCACTAGGGTAGTGCTTTTAATATATTTATAAATAATCTGGAAAGGGGAATGATGAGTGAGGTTGTCATAGTTCTAGATGACACAAAATTATTCAAAGAAGTTAAATAAAGAGCCAATTATGAGTAATTACATGAATACCTTGTGAGACTGGGTTGTTTCGTCATCTAAATGGCAGTTAAAATTTAATATGGGCAAGTTCAAAATGATGCATACAGTGAAGAATAATCCAAACTATAGTTACATGATGCTGGATTCTGCATTAGTCATCAACATACAAGAAAATGATTTTGGTGTTATTGTGGGCATTACTGTAACATCCTTCACACAGTGTACAGTGGCTGTCAAAAAAAGGAAATAGAATGTTATGCATTATAAAGAAAAAATGAAAAATAAAACAGAGTATATCATATTGCATCTATATCGGTCCATGGTGTGACCACACATTGAGCACTTTCTGCAATTCTGGTCAAACCATCTCAAAAAGTATATAGTGGAGCTAGGAAAGGTAGAGAGAAGTATTATCCAAATGATGATGAGGAAGGAATGGTTCCTCTATGAGGAAAGATGAGCTGGTTATGGCTCTTCAGCCTGGAAAATAGTCAGCCTAGAGGATTTATAAAGAGGTCTATAAAATCATGAGTGGAACAAATAAATAGGGTATGGTTATTTACATTTTCCAATAATACTAGGATTAGTGACAATCCATGAAGCTAATAGGCACTTATAACACAAACTGAAGAAAGTATTTTTTTCACTCAATGCATAATTAAACCGCAAAATTTGTTGGCAAAGGATGTTGTGACAGCAGTTAGCGTAGTTCGTTTTAAAAGGTGCCTAGACAATTTCCGTAAAAAACTATTAGCCATATAAATCTGGGAAAGCCACTGCTTATCCCTGGTTGTGAGCAGGAAGGATTGGACCTATTCTTTGGATTCATCTTGGGTATTTATGGTCTGCATGGGCCACTGTAATAGGAGTCAGGATGCTGGGCTTGGTGGACCTTTGGTCTGACCCCTATGCTTTTCATACCACTGATCACTATCTACTTTTGACACATGGTACTCAATTAGATTTCAGGACTTTTGGGAGACCAAGATGACTGCCAGTTAAGCTGCATGCTTGGAAACTCTCTTCGCGATTTTCTTGAAAGTTTCTTCTTTCAACTTTCATCATGCTGCATACCAAAAGGAAAGCAAAATTAAGGGAAACTTTGACTTTGTCTCCTTTACCTGACCAGTGACAGTTGCAAATTAAACTGTTCTTCGCATCCTCCCTGCAACAGCACCGGAGGAGAGAGCTGCTTTGGAATTCAGTGGAGAGCGAACGCCAATTACACAGGCTGAGGAAAAATCTTTAAGCCCCGGTGCACCGATGACACCCTTGCCACAGTCAGTACAAATAACATGGAACAAACTTAGGCCTAGATTTATCAAAATGCACTAAATATTAGAGATGTGAATCGGAACCGGAATCGGTTCCGATTCACATCATGCATTTTTTTTCATGTGGCCCGATCAGGTTTTTTTTTTTTATCGGCTGCGCCCGAGCCGATAAACAAAAAACCCACCCCAACACTTCAAAACAGCTCCCTTAGCTTCCCCCGACCCCCCCCCCCCTCAAAAAATGTTTTAAATTACCTGGTGGTCCAGTGGTGGTCCCGTGAGCGATCTCCTGCTCTCGGGCTGTCAGCTGCCATTAATAAAAATGGTGCCGATGGCCCTTTGCCCTTACCATGTGACAGGGTATCCGTGCCATTGGCTGGCCCCTGTCACATGGTAGGAGCACTAGATGGCCTGCACCATTTTTAAAGATGACGTCGGCCATCCATTACTCTTACCATGTGACAGGGGCCGGCCAATGGCACAGATACCCTGTCACATGGTAAGGGCAAATGGCCATCGGCGCCATTTTTATTAGTGGCAGCTGACGGCCCGAGAGCGGGAGATCGCTCCCGGGACCCCCACTGGACCACCAGGTACCTGTAAAAAGTTTTTTTGGGGGGGTCGGGAGGGTGGGGGAAGATAAGGGATTAATTTTAAAGGGTCAGGTGGGTTTTTTGTTTATCGGCTCGGGCGCAGCCGATAAACAAAAAATCAGAACCGATTCCGGTTCCAATTCACATCTCTATTCTGGATATATGTGCAGCTGCAATGAGCAATGGCAACCTTACAGAACGAGGAGTGCGGGATTCCAAGGTATGCTCATTACTAAAACTTCCTTTGGTTAAATCACCGGTTATAACTTTAGATTCCATATGGAATGCCTTGACCTCATTGGAGAAAGCTATTGCTTCTCTATCATATGTTCTGATGGAAACTAATACCAAGGTACAGCCAATGGAATCTGAAATTTCCTCTTTAGATGTAAAATTGAGAGATTTGGATACACGTTTAATGTCTGCTAAAGTGGTTCAGAACAAATTGGTTCATTCAGATATCTATTCCAAGAAGGTGGAAAATTTGGAAAATTCTTTGAGAATTCTGAACTTGAGGGTTTTGAACTTTGCCTATTTTAAATTGATTCCCCCCCCCCCCCCCCGGGATATATTTAGAAATTACCTAATTCAGATTCTTAAATTTCTGTCTGAAGCAGTTCTTGCAATAACAAAAATGTCTTATTTACCTTCATCTATTGGGATGACCCTTGGAGATTTGCCACAAGATACCTCTTTAAATTTATCGGACATTTTGGAACTTTCTCAAGAGACTGTCATCCATATGAAGAAAACATTCTTTGTAACCTTTGCTTTTTCATTCCAGACAAACTCAGTTTTGAGATTCTTTTTTTGCAATAGATCACAGCTTTTCCATAGACAGAAAGCTGGATTTATCCAGATATTACAAGAATTACCCAAGAACGACAAAATACATTTCTTTCTATGAGAACAGAAGTGGTATCACTGGGTACTAGTTTTAGTTTATGGTATCCCTGTAAATGTTTGGTTAAATTTTAGAATTCTGAATATTTGTTCTTTGAGCCATCTCAGCTATGAGTTTTCCTGGATTCTCACTCCTAAACTTTTTCTGTGGGGGTCTCACCATTTATTTTTCAATTAATGTTGGTTTAGTAACCAATTTCTTTTTTTTTTAATTTTCTTTTAATTGCTCTGTAAATCTCTTGCCCCCCCCCCCCCCCCCATTACTTTTTCATAATGAGATACTTGTAAAAATGTTCTTTGTTATATATGATGTAATTATACCTTGTCAAGTATCTCAATTTCTGGTACAAGTTAAATCTTGGGTTTATTTTGAAAATTCAATACAAATAAAATAAAATAAAATATTTCAGGACTTTTCCCTAGCCTTTTCCCTTCTTTGCTCTCCTATTATACTTTTACTCTATTCTATGGTGGTCCTTCCTCCACAACTATTATGGTTACCTGAGTCAAATTACCTCTAGGCTCTGTTCTGAACTCTGTAGTCTTTTTATCTTTGCACTTCTACACCACCTTTCCACATCACTTAAAGCAGATAAGTAAATTTTATTAATGGTACAAAAGATTGCTATAATAAACTTATTCTCTCAGTGCTCTGGTTTCCTCCCATGGATTTTAATAACTGCTTCTATGCTGATGACTCCTAGATCTACCCCACTACCTCAGAAATTTCACTGAGAATCCAGTCCCAATTCTCCACATGCTTGCCTGACATTGTCACCTGATTTTCCATCACCACCTTAAATTTAACATGACCAAGAAGGAAGTTTTTGTCTCTCCCCCCCAATATCATCTTCCCTTTTTCCTTCTTTTTCTATCTTTGTGGATGATGATCTCATTCTTCCAGTTTCCTCATCTCTGATGCCTCTCTCCTTTTCTACACATCCAAAACACTGCTAAGTGAATAGCTGTTTCCTCTATAGTGTTGCTATATTACCCTTTCTTTCTGATCATGCTACCAAAATACTCCTCTAGACTATTACGCTTCTCACTTAAACTACTGCAACTTGATCTTCATAGGCCTCCTGCTAAACTACCTTTCTCCATTATAGTCTAGTCAAAATTTGTCTCCATGGCTTGTCTCTCTTCTGTGTCACTATGATCATGCAATCCCTCTTCTCAAGTCACTGTATTGACTCTCTGATAACTTCTGTATATTATTCAAGCTTCTCTTACTTGCCTACAAGTGCATTCATTCTGCAGCTCCTCATTGTCTATCTTTACTTCTCCCTACACCCTTCCACATAAATCACATTCATCTGGAAATTGATCTTATCTATTTTCTTCTCCTCCACTGCTACTTCCCAACTCCGTGCTTTCTACCTTGTGGTGCTATAAGCCTTTAATAGCCTTCCTAGGTCAGTGCATTATGCTCCCTCTTTGGTGACTTTCAAATCCAGTCTAAAAACTCAACTTTTCAAGGCTGTTTTTAATACCTAACTATTTATCTAAAATAAATATATTTCCTATTGATTCTTATCATATTTTTCTTGACTAGATTGTAAGCTCCATGGAGCATGGACTGTGTATGTACAGTGCTGTCCATGTCTTGCAGTGCTTTAGAAATGATAAATAGTAATAATAGTAATAGTGGGGCAGGTTTTGTTTCCCAGACTCTGTATCAGGTTATGAGGTATTTTTAGGGAGTTAGCATTCCACGCACTTTCAAGAGATATTTTTGTCTAGCAGCAGATAAATAAATTTGATGTTTTATTCTCTCTCATCATAAGGCTGTCTGAACATTCCGCTATGCAGTGAT
Organism: Rhinatrema bivittatum; assembly: GCF_901001135.1. NCBI lineage: Eukaryota > Metazoa > Chordata > Amphibia > Gymnophiona > Rhinatrematidae > Rhinatrema > Rhinatrema bivittatum. The sequence goes on along the minus strand of NC_042617.1, from coordinate 349,160,633 downwards.
TGTGTAGTACTTGTGATTCTAACCACAATAATATAGGCTCCTATTTCTTGATGCTGAGAACACTAGTCTAAAATGCCATCTTCACAGAAAAGGGCAAAGTGCAATCACTTTGGCTAGACCGAGTTGATTGCAAGATGTTGCTAGAGATTTTAAAAGTGTACACAGGATCAGATCTACTTTCCGGCCTTTTATTTTCCTCAAAGTTCCCTTTTCTTAGTCACTTGAATAAATAGCATCCAGTTAAAGTGACTCAAAGTGTACTTGATTCACCCAAAATTGAGACCTGCAAAAATTTCCAACAGAAAGATGTTAAGTTCAGTGAAAATAAAATAGCATCCATTGCTCTGAAAAAGTAACTCCATGGGGGCAATTGTGAACCCACATTATCTCCAATTTATCTTGCTAAACACATTGGGGTAGATTTTCAAAAAATGCGAATAGGCGTACTTTTGCTGGCGCATCAGGCGCCAGCAAAAGTAAGCTGGATTTTAGTAGATACGCGCGGAGCCGCGCGTATCCGCTAAAATCCTGGATCAGCGCGCGCAAGGCTATGAATTCTGTATAGCCGGCGCGCGCCGAGCCGCGCAGCCTACCCCCATTCCCTCCAAGGCCGCTCCGAAATCGGGCCGCCCCGGGCCGTAACCACGCCCCCGGGCCCGCCCCCGAAACGCTCCCGGCATGCCCCCTAAACGCCGCGACGACCGGGTCCACCCCCAGACAAGCCCCCGACACGCCCCCCTTGGAGAACCCCGGGGCTTACGCGAGTCCCGGGGTCTGCGCGCGCCGGTGAGCCTATGTAAAATAGGCTCACCGGCGCGCAGGGCCCTGCTCGCCTAAATCCGCCCGGATTTGGGCGGATTTAGGCGAGCAGGCTCACCGGCGCGCAGGGCCCTGCTCGCCTAAATCCGCCCGGATTTGGGCGGATTTAGGCGAGCAGGGCTCTTAAAATCCACCCCATTATTTTTAGGTATTTTCATTTTCTTGGTTTTCTTAACATCTACAATTAATGCTTGATATTTGCAATTAACATGTTAATTTGAAGCATAAGGAATAAAATGTAATGGGAGAGTGAGGGAAGACTACTTAAATATTTTTCATGTAAAATATTAGTATAAATGCATAACTTTTAACTGTGTATGTGGAAAGGGGAAGGGTGCATTGTGCAAGGGTATAAGATTCACCTAGGGCCCTTGATACCCTTGCAACAGTCATGGATTCAAAGGCGGGGGTGAATATCTGGGGTTTGGGGGAGGTGCCAGTTTATAAAGTTTGTATTGCTGGAGGGAGCTGGGCTTATTTTTGGTCAGCCTGGACAGAGAATGAATGAAGGGGGTGGGGACAGGGCAACATAGTACTCGTTTGCACAGGGCATCAAAAAGCTAGCATTGGCTCTGTGTAAAAGTATTTGGAAAACCAAGTTACCTGTGTTCTTTTATGAATGCTGAACTCTGGTCATTTTATAATAGTCATTTATGGACATAAAACTATCTTTTAAGCATGTAAATGTATTTGAAAATTAAGACATTAAAGACCCAAACAAACCCAATAGAGTGACAAAATCAAAAGAACCCTATATACTGTATATATATTGTTGCACATCCCATCCGCACTAGGCCCATGCCCAGGCCTGCTCACCTTGCTCCTGCGCTAGCGGGTCCCGGGCCGTCCTCTCCCGCTGCTGCTGCCAGTACCGCCCATTCGCGGCGTCCTGCGGCGGCATCTCCTAGGCCCTCCACATCAGGCCTAGCTCCATGCTGGGGTGCAGCATCCTCTCTGGTACCGGCCCCGCCCCTAGGCACGCACACGCGGGCCAGCCAGTTCTTTAAAGGGCCAAGGGCAGGAACCAGCTCTGTGGTGCAGGCCGATGACATCACCTAACCTTGGTATATAAGTGAGGCCCTGTCCCCCAGGACCTCGCCTTGGCAAACGGGTCTACACCTCGGTGTCTTTAGTTTGCTGCGTTCCTGTGCTCTTGCTTGTCTTTGTATTCCTGCTTGTTCCTGTGTTCCAGTCTGTTCCAGTGTTCCAGTTTTCCTTCGCCTCCGTGTGTTCCAGTGTTCCTGTGCCCTGTGTTCTTTCCTGTGTCCTTCCCAGGTAGTACCTCCTCGGACTGATCTCTTGGTACTGACCTCAGCCTGCCTGACTACTCTCTTCGTCTGCCGCCTGGAACTGACCACTGCCTGCCTGACTACTCTCTTCATCTGCTGCCTGGAACTGACCCTCGCTTGCCTTGACTATGCTTGGGCTGATCTTGATATTGACCCCTGCTTTGGCTGACCACTTCTGGATGGATACTCTGGCTTTGCCCCTTGCGCTTCACTCGGACACTCTCTTCTGGCCTTCCGGTACTACTTGACTGACCTGCCGGGATTCCATGCATGGCCTTCGTCTGGCTAGACCCGCAGGCACTGCCTGCCTCGCCCAGAGAGCCTTCCTGAACTGTTATATCCCTCAGGGCTCCAGACCATCCAGTTCGAGTCTAGTCAGTCCTCTGTGCATCAGCTGCGCACCCTTGCTTGTGGTAGGCACAACCCTCTGCTACCTTTCCAGGATATCATCAGAGGTCCACCTAAGTCCAGGCGGTCTGGGTACTCAAGGGCTCAACCTGATGAAACCTCGGACTGTTGTTGGCTAACCTCCAGCTAGTCTGTCTCCTCATGTGCTCCGCCTCCTGGTGACCGGCGCTTTCTGGGTCCAACCAGAGGGCCGTACCAATCCTGCAGCAGGCCAAGGGTCCACCTTCAGCGCAACATATATGCCTCGAAGATTAGAGCAATCTTTACTTCATTGGTGCTCAAACTGATCTTCAAACCACTCCTAACTAGTCTGATTTTCAAGATATCCACAATTAATATGCATGAGATTAATTTGTATACATTGGAGACCCAATATATACAAATTTATCTCATGCATCTTTATAGGGATATTCTGAAAAATTGACTTACTGATGTGGTCCAAGGGATGGTTTGAGCACCAATTATGTAAATCTTGCTGAGAATCTGTAAGCATTATGGGATGAATAGTCCATTTCTTTTTTTAAAAAAACCCACCATATTGCTTACGGAAGACATCATAAGTTAAAAAATGGCCATATTTTTGAAATACATTGAATACAGACTGACACACATAAGACAAAGTTACTATCTGAAAATCTTGGATTGAAAGCATTTAGAAAATTGCTTTCATCTCTAGAAAACACTGTGGGGCAGATTTTAAGAGCCCTGCTCGCCTAAATCCGCCCAAATCCGGGCGGATTTAGGCGAGCAGGGCCCTGCGCGCCGGTGAGCCTATTTTACATAGGCCTACCGGCGCGTGCAGAGCCCCGGGACTCGCGTAAGTCCCGGGGTTTTCTGAGGGGGCGTGTCGGGGGCGTGCCCGAACCGCGTGGCGTTTTCGGGGCGTGTCGGGAGCATTCCGGGGGCGGGCCCGGGGGCATGGCTACGGCCCGGGGTGGTCTGGGGGCGTGGCCGAGCCCTCCGGACCCGCTCCCAGGTCGCGTCCTGGCGCGCTAGTGGCCCGCTGGCGCGCGGGGATTTACGTCTCCCTCTGGGAGGCGTAAATCCCCCGACAAAGGTAAGGGGGGGGGGTTTTAGACAGGGCCGGGCGGGTGGGTTAGGTAGGGGAAGGGAGGGGAAGGTGAGGGGAGGGCAAAAGAAAGTTCCCTCCGAGGGCGCTCCGATTTCGGAGCGGCCTCGGAGGGAACGGGGGTAGGCTGCGCGGCTCGGCGCGCGCCAGCTATACGGAATTGATAGCCTTGCGTGCGCCGATCCAGGATTTTAGCGGCTACGCGCGTATCTACTAAAATCCCGCGTACTTTTGCTTGCGCCTGATGCGCCAGCAAAAGTACGCCAAATCGCGCGGTTTGAAAATCTACCCCTGTAGATATTGTATAATTTTAAGACTTGATCTCAGAAAAAGAAAAATGTTTAATAGGAATCTTAATAGTTACAATACCAGCATGCATCCAGATCCTTTCAGATACCTACAGCAAAATGACGTATTGATTTTGCTGTTAAACTGCACCACTATAACCAACACATTAGGCATGGAAGATAAAAACAATGGCTAACAGCACCTTATGTCATCTGTCACACTTGAGGCTCTGTTTTCTTCAGACCTCTGCAGAATTAGCACAGAAAATCAATTAGATAAAGAGCAATACTAATAAAGGGAAAATAATAAAAAGGACTCAACACAAAGTGTCAGTGACGTCACCTGTAGAGATTAGTGAAAAGTGAGCTCTCAAAATAGATCCCCAACAATTCTTTAAGAACTGGTCTCACGCATAGAGGGGTAGATTTTCAAAAAACGCGAATAGGCGTACTTTTGCTGGCGCATCAGGCGCAAGCAAAAGTACGCTGGATTTTAGTAGATACGCGCTGAGCCGCGCGTATCCACTAAAATCCTGGATAGGCGCGCGCAAGGCTATGAATTCTGTATAGCCGGCGCGCGCCGTGCCGCGCAGCCTACCCCCGTTCCCTCCAAGGCCGCGCCGAAATCGGCGCGGCCTTGGAGGGAATCCTCTAACGCCCTCCCCTCACCTTCCCCTCCCTTCCCCTACCTAACCCACCCACCCGGCCCTGTCTAAGCCCCCCCCCTTACCTTTGTTGGGGGATTTACGCCTCCCAGAGGGAGGCGTAAATCCCCGCGCGCCAGCGGGCCGCTAGCGCGCCGGGACGCGACCTGGGGGCGGGTCCGGAGGGCACTGCCACGCCTCCGGGCCGCCCGGGGCCATAACCACGCCCCCGGGCCCGCCCCCGGAACGCTCCCGGCACGCCCCCTAAACGCCGCGACGACTGGGCCCGCCCCCCTCGGAGAACCCCGGGACTTACGCGAGTCCCGGGGTCTGCGCGCGCTGGTAGGCCTATGTAAAATAGGCTCACCAGCGAGCAGGGCTCTTAAAATCCGCCCCAGAATGTGTAATGCCCATATTACTAACTTGTGTTTAAGCTATTATTCAGAAACAAAGAACTGGGATCGGAAAGACAGAAATAGGCAAAGCAATGTGAATATCCAGCTTAATATATTAATAGACTCAATCCCTTAAATGTATTATCCCTAGAACTTTGGACTTCAATTCAGGGCTAAAGACCTCCCCCCATCCCCTCACATAAACTATTGCAGGATATTCACCAGGACTATGTAGGAGATAAGTTTGCACATGTTAACTTCACTCTTATGCCCAATGTATGCAAGGATATCTCCCGGAGATCATGGAAACCAGACCTATTAGGCAAGGTTCCAAGACTGGTTTGGATAATGCAGTGCAATAAAACACTCTCAAGTGTAAAATAAGGAAGATACTATCATGTTTCCAGGTCAATGTAAGGCATTCTCTATTGCCTTGTGCCTCACACAGAGCTAAAAAAAAATTTAGTAAAATAAAGTGGTGTGGTTGCAGTGTTAATCCACTTTAATCCACAGACATAAATGTCAAGAAATAAGCTGTATGTAATGCATCTTCTAGAGCTAAGTTAGGGCTTGATTCACTCCCTGGAGGTCTGAACCTCCACGAAGTGAAAAGCAGCTGAATATTATATTTTCCAGGATATTTTTTCATGTGAAAGGAGCTATTTGACCATGTGTTTGAAATACAAAAAACACATATTCAGAAGGGATCAAAATATTAAGATATTCAGCATGCATCTCTGAATTGGGAGGCCACCTGCATTCTACTGTCTAAAGGACTTGTCTTCACCTCTGGGCTTACGCCCAGCGCAGAAGGATTTTCTACTCACCTAGAGATATGACTTTTATTTGTTTCCCTGATGTTCTTATCCTGAATGGATTAATTCATGCTCAGAGCAGGAATAAAGACAGCTGGCCTCCTTTTTCCCTCTCTTCCTCCTACATTTTCTTTAAATAAAATAAAAACAAAATATATGTATTTTTCTCCAATGGAAAAGCATGACAGCTGGTTTCTGTTAACCTCGTTCCTTTTACTCAGGAGTTAAGAAGAAAATTCAGTTTCAGAGTAATTTATTTCTGTTCTTAAAGAGAATGTAATATGATTGTTGCAGCCCATCATATTATCCTTTTCTTTTCAAAACACATCTCGCTGACCCCATGGCTCTACATTAGTGCTGCACATTAATTAGTATGCGAAGAACCTGAGTTCAATTCCAGGACTTTATCTTTTGCAATCTGGACTAATCAGGGCTGGAGATGCTACAAAGTCAGTGTTCATAACCATGGGGGGGGGGGGGGGGGGGGGCATTCCAATCATCATACAACAGTGATATCTAATGATTAGATTTAGGGACCATGATTTCAGCGTTCAGGAAGGAACCTTGGTGAAAGACCCTCGGCCCAGGATTGTCACTAAGCAAGGTAAGTCAGGAAGAAAACTTCCCAGGCACTTGTGAATTAAGGTTCATGGCATTGGATCCTAGCCCCTATTCCAAATGAGTTGGAGTTCCTGAGGGAGTGCTGATAGCAGAAGCTGCATTTGGTAGTAAGTTGGAATTGTTGAGAAAAAGTGCTTAAATCTTGAAAACAAATTTTGTTGGAGGTTTAAACTGATACTATCTGGTAAACTAGTGGAGTAATTGGTAAACTGGTTAATTTCAATTACACTCACATGTTTTAAAAGATTCCAACTTACACGCATAAATCAAGTTTCATGCAATTAAATCCTACTTTACTTTTGCATGTAAAATATATGCACATATATTTTAAAATAGGTAGGAAAAGTACAAGTGTTCAATGCATTAAAAAACTCACTTTCAATGCATTGCACGTATTCATGCTTAAGTATATATATACGCAGATATTCCAGGATAAAAATACACATAGAGGCCAATATTCAGAAGCCATTTAGATGGAAAACTCACAAGTTATGTAAATGGCTAGCTGGTGATATTCATTGCTGTATGTGCATAATTCATAGGTGGGCAGGAGTTAAGTACTTAACCAATGCGGCTAACTCTGGTCATCCCATAGGGATGTCCTAAACCAGTTAGACATAACTAGCTAAGTTTAAGCTAGTTGAACATTCAGTGGTGCAGCCATGCCACTGAATATCCCCATTATTTAGTCAGATAACTTAACTAGTCACTGCACAGCTGAAAATGGACCTTGTATTTTAGAATACTCATGTATATGATGTGTGCTGATTGTAAAATACTATTATAGATCTATACACAGTCATATATAAGTATATATGCCACTGCAAGTTTTATGAAAGATATTCCCTAACTTTCCAGTTATATGTATGAGGAGAAACAGAGTTTGAATTCTGTATGCTAGTTTTAAAGCATTTAGTTTAAAGTTTATTATTGTGTATGGGGAAAATAGAGAGATCCTGAGTTAATTATATGTTCTAGTTTTAAGCATGTAAACTAGGGCATCTAGGGAAACATCTCCCACCTTTCCCAGTCCTGGGCCCCAATCTATTGGATCCAAAATGAAGAGAAAACAATAAAGGAATCAATAAGGTTTATTATGATATTTTTACCACATTCATTGCTTACCCTGTGTATCTGGCCAGATAACCCAAAAAAAAAAATATAACTAAACCCTAAGATATACATCGCCAGAAATTTAACTGCTTTAGAAGTCATTACCAATTGAAGAAGTTGTTTTAGCAGGTTATGTCTTGGTGCCACCAGTACCCTCTGTAATATCTCTGGTTCTTAACACTTCATGTTGTCCATTGCACTGGTATTTTGTATGCAGCCATCGTAGTCAGAACTTATTTATTTATTTTAAATCTTATATTCTGCAACCTTCCAAAGCAATTTGTTCAAAATATATTACAATGTAACAGCAATAAAATCAACACATACTACATTAAAATAACAAATAGATCACAATTAAAATACACAATATATATTACACACAGGGACAATAACTTTCAAAGTGGTACGTGAACACACATTGGTATGTGTGCATTGGTGTGCTCCCAGGGACATGGAGATTTATAACTTGCATGCACATATGTGCTCATGTTATAAAATAATCTGAGTGAGTGCACATGTGTCACTGGTTTTATGTTGATGTGTACCTATGCACAAAAATCCCATTTATACAGTGTAAGTCTGGGTATTTTTAAATCAGGGCACTAATCATCTACTTCATGATTATTTTAACCAGTTCATCCACCAATTCACCCAGTGGAGAGCTAGGTCCTCCAAATCCCAGTGGTCTAATGCCTGTATTCCCCTTGCTTACCCCAGAACCTTTAAACCCTTCCAAATTGGCTGTTTTTTAAAATTTTACAACCTACACCTCCTCCGTAGCTGGAGTAAACTTATGCATAATGGACCTGTGTGCACACCAGGGTATGTAACTATCTACATGCACATCTCTTGGCCATGCCCTGAAATGCTCCTTGCAGCTCAGTCAATGCCCATTTTTGAAATCAAGTGAGATATGTGAGCAGTGGGAGATATGGTCGCATTTGGGCAGTTTTTATAATTCAGTAGGCATGGGTGCATATCTCCCTATTTTGACATACACTGGGCTATAAAAATCTACCTCTTAAACGACGATTACACAAAGGCATCTTTAAAAGTCATAATACTCTTCCTAAAAACCTTCAAAGCCTGCTCTCCTCTAAGTTCATTTGACAATGCATTACTCAGAACTGGTGATATAAATGAGAATACTATGAACCAGCAAAGCCAGGGTTCAAATTCCATTGCCACTTCTTATAACCTTGGGCAAGTCACTTCACCCTCTGGAGACAGGTAAATACCTACAGTACCTGAATGTAATCCACTTTGAAATGGTTGAAAGGTGAAGTATAAATTAAGATTAAAAAGGACAGAAGACAGTGCAGAACCCAGTGAACTCCAGCAGCCACTTCTTGACATGATGAGCATTGTTCTCTGCTGAATGCACTGTCCTTTGTCCTGTAAAAAATATGTAAACCATCGTATCACAATTTCTGTTATACCAATCATTTGTAACTGGGAAATAAGCTTATCATGACACAATGTGAAATGCCGATGGCATGTCTAGCTAGAACAGGACCCTGATCTACTCTGGTCCAGACTACAAAATAAGGTGACTATTTGAAAGCAGCAGCAACTCTGTACTATCATCTTTTCTGAAGCCAAATTGGTTGGTGTACAAAATGTCATGCTCAAATAGAAACTCATTCCGTTGTTTTTGAACTACTTTTTCCAAAGTTTTGGCAAGTGTGGGCAGATTTGAAATTGATCTATAATTAGTTACTTCAGCTAGGTTCTTCTGAATTGACCTAACTGTAGCTCTCATCAATTGCTCGAGTGCATGACCTTCCACTAATGCTTTATTAACCAAAGTTCATATAATGTCTTAGTGATCATTGTCAGTATCCAGCATAGGAATGGCTGATATCTGGTTCTAGGCCTCTTTCATTGGATAGCTAGCCACTTTGAACTAGTGATTTTCACATGGAATGATGGTATGTAAACATTCAAATAAATAAATAAAACTTTCCTATGGCCAGGCCTAAGGCTTCCAGATACATGATTGGTTCTTTGACTCCAGGGGTCACCTGGCTCCATCAGAATGCATTGATAAGCTTAAATGGGCTCAGTTCAGTGTCAGATCTTATTTGGTCATTATAGCCTTTTTAGCAAAAGTCAACAGTACTTTCCTGAGTTTTACATTTGCAATTAGTAGATTGGACATCTTCCTATGCTGTGCTGAGTTCTGATACAAGTCTCAGGTCCTTGCTTGTCAGCATCTCATGTTGGCAAGTCACACCCTACTATAATATATTTTTGTGTGATATCTAGAACAGTTAAACACAGATCTATCTTCTACACTAATTTCACCCCTTCTTCAGTTTCCTGTTTTGCAGCTAACTTCTGAGATAGCAAATACATCTGTGTTTCTTTCCCATTGGGAGAAATATCTTCAAAATATGAATCAATTAGTGATTTAGAATGGTCCAGCAGTGAGTTGGGGGCTTCCAGTCTTTTGTACTGCCACATGAATGATTATCAGTTCAAGAGAAGTTGTCTGTGTGTACCTGGTGCTCTCAGAGAATGATTCTGACTCCTGAATGCCTGAGATCTCTGGATAGCAGACCTGAAGGAGCTAAGACAAACAGAAAGGTATATAGAGCAGACCTTTAAAGACATGATAGAGCAATCACAACTCCAGTCTAGCAGCTCCTGTACTGATTGGAGGAGCACTGACACTTGGCAGGAGATCATCACCTTGATGTGGCAAGCAGTGATCCTGTAGCTAAGACTTTCCCTTCAGGTGATGCTTTATTTTTTTGCAGCAAGGATGTATCTCCAGGAGTCTGAGCCCAGGAGGTAGGGTTAGGACAGCCATTGTAGTGGGTGATTAATTCATTAGGAAAATAGATAGCTAGGCAGCTGGTGAGCATGAGGATGGCTTAGTAATTCGTTTGTATGATGTTAAGGTGGTGGAGCTCACACATGATCTAGATAATATTTTAAATTTTAGATACCACTGGGGAGGATCCAGCTGCCATGGTATATGTGGGTACTAATGACATAGGAATGTGCAGGCAGGAGGTTCTAGAGGCTAAATGTAGGCTTTTAGGTAGGAAGTTGAAATCCAAAATGTGGAGGGTTGCATTCTAAGAAATGCTTCTTGTCCAACGCACAAGAGCCCAGAAGCAGGCTAAGCTCCAGAGTCTCAATGCAATGGATAAGACAATGTTGCAGGAAACAGAGCTTTGGATTTGTTAGGAACTGGGGAACATTTTGGGAAAGGAGGAGCCTCTTCTGATAGGATGGACTCAACTTTAACAAGAGTGTTAGCCGGCTGTGGGCACTAACATTTAAAAAGGACATAAAGCAGCTTTTAAATTAGTCCATGGGGGAATCCAATAGTTGTTCAGAAGCACATGATTAGGAGGGAGGCATCATCCAATGATGCTTGCAAAACAGGGAATTTAGAATATCCCAGTAGAGAGTTTGTGTTTAACGGTGTTGTAGTTCAGTTGGATGTAGATATAGAGCACACAGATGTGAATGATTCCTCACTGCTTGTATCTGTTGCTAATAATCAGGCTTTGGATACAAATAATAAAAAAACACTAATTAAAAAACATACCCCTAGATTCATCAAAATGTGCTAATAATGCCTACGTTAAGAAAAAGGGATGTCTTTAGGGAAATTTTAGAATTACTGCACTATGTGATAAATTTCTGCTTTGTATTGGTAGCATGGTAAACTTAGCACATGCTGCAATAATCCCTACATGAGAGAGAGATAGATCTACAAGGTCTGCCTAGTAGTGAAGTATTTATATCTCTATAGGAGGGACATCTAATAGGTCGAGGTGAGGTGTTGGTGGTGGTTTCGGGTTTAGGAGCCAGTTTTGTATGTAGAGTAAGATGTACGAACAGCACAGTACATCTTGGTGAAGATTTGACATCACTTGGAGTGAGGAAATGCTCACAAAGATGAAATTTCTTCTATGTTCTCTCACCGTAGCTTGATGGACTCACTCCAAATGATGTCAAATCTTCACCAAGGTGTACTGTGCTGTTCGTACATCTCCCGTTAGCGCGCACTAACAAAAACTAACAAAAAGTAACAAAATCTAATGGTTTTTGTTAGTGCGCGCTAACAGGAGTTAGCGCGCACTAACGGGGAGTTAGCGCGCACTAACTAAAAATCGATTTTTCGTGAAAAAAAAGACCCGAACCGAAAAAAAACGACAATTTCCATGGTGGCCAAAAAACGAAGAACGACACGAACACAAAAAACGATGCACATCTCTACTATTTAGTATAGGCCTCTTGAAAGAGCCATTTTTTTACGATCTTCCAAAACTTCACAATATCAGTTTCTTTTTTTATCACCTCAGGAAGATTATTCCATAGTGTAAATCCTAACACCAAAAATACCCTTTTCCAAGCAATGAAAGGGACAATCAAAAGATTTTCCTCACTGGATTGAAACACTTTCTGAGGCTTATATGGTGTTAATAAATCCATGAAATAACTGGCTTTAAACACTAGAATAATACATTTAAATGTTGCTTTCTGAATAATGGGCAACCAATGTAATTTTAACAAAATTGGTGTAATATGCCTCTTCATTTGTACTCCCTCAATCAACCTAGCAGCTGATTTTTGTATCATCTGCAACATTCTGGCTATATTTTTGGCAATCTATTGTAGATTATGTTACAGTAATCTAATGCTGATAAAACCATGCTTTGCACCACTTTTTTAAAATCATCTTTTGTTTAAAAAAAAAGCACAGATGACAAACTACTCATAATTTAAAACAAGCAGTCCTTATAACTTTTTTTTTACCTGTAGTTTGAAAGATTAATTGAGATCTAGAATGGTCGACAGCTCTTTTAATTCTGTTTGTAGAGGAACCAGCCTTTCATCAATGATAATTTTGAGCACTTCCTCAACTGGAATAGTACGGCTTACCCCATGCATTTCAGTCACAGCCATAGTCAATATCATATGTATAGCATTATGTGAGGATCAGGGCTGGTACAAAGGTAATAGGTGCCCTAAGTGAATCTTCTGCCTTGTGTTCACCCTGGTCGCGCCGTGCTGCCCTCGCCTCCTACTTGCTTTGGTGTGCTTCTCAGGGCCGTGAGCAGCACGAGCTGCTCATGGCCCAACAAATCTGTACTCCTGTTTTCCACAAGAAGAGCGCTCGCATCACCGCATGGCTGCTCTTCAGCGCAGTGCTTCCTACTGGTCGGCACCATAGGTGACCACCTAGTTTTGCATCATGGACATGCCGGCCCTGATGAGGATATAGACAAAGTAGGCATCTCAGAGACATGGTGGAAAGAAGATAACCAGAGGAGCACAGTGATCCCAGGATATAAATTGCACTGATATCACAAGGCAGATCAAATTGGTGGAGGGTTAGTATTATATATAAAGGATGAATGGAATCAAACAAGATAAAAATTCTGCAGGAAATAAAAAGTGCTGTGGAGTACTTATGGATAGAAATTCCATGTGTGACAAGTAAGAGTGTAGCAGAATGTGTATACTACAGTCCAACTAGCTAAGATGAAGAAATTTTAGATTTTTATATTCTGATTTTTCAGCATTTCAAAGCAGATTACATTCAGGTACTCTAGGTATTTCCCTGTCCAGAGATGACTTACAATCTAACTGTTCTTTTAATTTTTTGCTTTCTTTGCCATTTTTTGTGTACACAAACTGCAAATTGCATGCCCAAAATTATTTTGTGAGTTTTCTTTGTATTTTGAGTGCATAATTTGCTAATTACATGCCATAACACTCTCCCCCCCCCCCCCCCCCAACAAAAATAAAACACATTTTGCTGTTTTGGTTTTGCTTTGAAATGGCACAAAACAAAGCAGCTTGGTTTGTTGTGTTTTTTTTCATGTTGTTTCAAAATAAATGCACATCCCAAAAACTAGCCGCAAGAAAAGAAAATAATTCTTCCGTGTATATCACCAAAAGCAGAAAACAATTCAAAAAGAAAAATAATCATGGAGAACTTTATCAGACAAGGACAGTTCAGTTGGAGATCTATATTTTATTTTTAACAAAAAACAAGGATGCAAATATGGAGCAATTTTGCAATATAGTACATTCCTGAAAAAAAAGCACTCTTTCTATTCAATAGCAACCCATGGGCGTGATTTTCAAAAGCATTTACATACGTAAAACTGGGTTTTACATGTGTAGATTCACTTTACTAGTATAAGCGGGCTTTTGAAAATTGCTTCAATATATGCTATTGAATTGTCCATATGATTTACTCATGTGAGTGCACTTTACGTGAGTAAATGGCTTTTGAAACTTGCTACCATAGTAGTTACATTTACATGGGTAAATCCTTTGAAAATTTGTCTGCAGGTGTATAATTTGCTCATTCCTCAGTACTGTTTAAAACTTGATTTAGGATGGCTGGATGATGCTGGCAGCAGGAATCCTCCAGCTGTGTGTGTGGTCAGTGAAATTTCCTAAGAGTGCCAATGAACCATATGTAACCATATGTCAGGCATCTGCTTTCAGGTGAATGTGCAAATTTCAGCAGCACTGCCTTTAAATGTAAACAATCACCTCATTTATGGATTCCACTTATCTGAGCAACAGCTGAAACCAGAGAGGAGTGGAAAAAAAATCTCTCTCTTCTTTTGGCTTAGATGCTCATTTCTACAGATGGGCCAGCGTCAAATTACCTTCTGTTCAAATGTACTAGAGTAGAGTTTCGCAATATCCATGACTTTGTATTCAGCGACCTGACCCTTTGTCTCTACACATGCTGATTCTAAGATTTGTTATCCCAAATTAAAAAGGCAAGAAATTAAAAGAGCGAGTGATACTGAGAAAAAAAAGGGAAACGGATATGTTTCAATTATGGTGCCAGAAAAGATATTAAGTGCAGTGTTGCCAGTTCTGCTCAACTTGCACAGGGAAAACACAGCCTAATTCTGCCAAATCATAAGAGGGAGAAAAACTGGGAGATATTTAAAATTGATTACTTCTTTCAAAATTCTAAAAAGTTCTTCCATTAATTGTTTGTTTTTAGTGACTATTGTAAAATAGGCAGCATGGCCTTCATAAAAACTCTGAATAAGCATTAACTTCCTCCTCCTCCAACCCCTCAACCACAAGGCAATTTATTTCTTTTGTCTGATTTATATTTTACCTTTCAGGCACTTCAGGCACTTCAGTCAAACATTCAAAGATGGCGTTGGTTAATTTGCACACAACTGCTCCTGCACATAAACACTCTCCGTTATGCACGTACTAAACTGCTAGAGAGAACACTTCTCATGACACTACACACCTATCCACAGACTCCTAAAACAGTTAATCTTAGTTAAATCAATTGTTTACCTCTCACCGCGCTCCGAGATAGGATATTTCCCTTTCAGTCCTAACTTTACCCAAGTAAGAGAAATCTAAAGACACCAAGCGATTGATGAAGTACACAGGTTTTTATGCAATATGTTAATCATTACCTGTTTGTCCACAGTAATACCTTGTTCAGTTCGATTGTTTATAAACTGTAATAAGTTGAACAGTTCTAATAAGTTACACGGTTCTACTGTTTATTAACTGTAATAAGTTGTTAACCTGTAAACCGGAGTGAAGGCAGCTAGCTATACTTCGGTATATAAAAGCTATCAAATACATGAATGAATAAATAAATAAATAAATAAATAAATAAATAAATAAAGTGAATAACAGTCAGGTACTGTAGGTATCTCCCTCTCCCCAGAGGGCTTACAATCTAAGGATCTGATTTACTATGGCTTTTCTCCCGTTCTGTGTCTATGGGAAAAATTATTTTTTTCCTGAGCCAACAGAAGGTGAAGGAACTTGTCCACAGAACTGCTCTCAGAATTTTGGTGCAAGTTTGCACAAATCCAAGAAGGCATGTCTCCAAGTGTCTGAATCCCAAGAAAATGTATTTACTCTGGTCCGAAAAAGGGATAAATCCTGATATGGCTGCAGGAGGCACTGAAACCAGGAGGCCAGCAGGTCTCTGGAGTCTCAACATGAGGGTGAGACGATGGTATAGAGATGAGGGCTTTAGGTTTGTTAGGAGGTGGGCAACATTTTGGAGGGAAGGGGACCCTATTCCAAAAGGATGGGGCCCAACATTAAACAGGATGGACCCCAGCTACTGGCACCAACGTTTACAAAGGAGAAAGAGCAGCTTTTTAACTTGAACATGGGGGTAAAGCTGACAGTTGCTATGCAGCACATGGTTTGGAGGAAGGTATCTTCAAAAGATACCAACAAAACAGGGAATTCAGAGCATTCTGATAGAGAGGATCCAATGAAGGCAAAAGTAGCCCAGGTGACCTTAAATAAAGAATACACTGGGCCTGATTTTAAAAAGCATTTACTCGAGTAAAACAGGGTTTTACTAGAGTAAATGCACTTTACTTGAGTAAGTGGGCTTTTGAAAATTGCTATAATATATGCCATTGAATTGTCCATAGGATTTACTTGTGTAAGTGCACTTTACTCCAGTAAATGGCTTTTGGAAATTGCTACAATAGTAGTTACATTTACATGCGTAACTCCTTTTGAAAATTACCCCCACTGAGTTAAAATATTCCAAATTATCCCTTTCAACTGCTAGGAAGATTGCAAATGCAAACAAAAACCATACTTTGAAATGTCTGTCTGTGTAACAAGATATAATCAATAATAATATTAAAAATGACTGCTTGATGGGGGATATCCAACATTCTGGAGATGCCCCAAAGGAGCCCTTGCCCATCATGGAGATGGAGGGGTAGCACTAGCTGGCTGGTTCCTGAAGGGCTGCCATAGTCCCAAGTACAGAGCTGAAAGAGCTGAAAAGGAATTATTGAGGAGTAGTAGGGGCTGCGGATGTAGAGCTCTGTGGGGCTTTCCTTGTTTCCGTATCTTTGCTGCATTCTGGGTTTGACAGAGGGCCAGCGGCAGGAGGAGGAGCAGCAAAAAAATCAGTGGACTGGCTGCAGTGCGAGAGCGCTGCTGCCCTGCCTCCCATCACTGACAGCAGTTCTGAGCTAAAGGCAGTGAGAAAGAGGCAGCAGCAGAGTGAGGGAAGCCTATGCTGCTGCAGATGTGATCTGGAGGGGCAGGATACAGCAGGGGGGGGGGGGGGGAGTCAAACAGCTCCCTGCTGCTAGACTGAGGCAAGGCCAGATCCAGTGATGACATCTGTGAGACATCATGTCCTGGAAAGTGTGCAGGGTAGTGGTGATGCCACTGCCAGGGAAGCAAAATTAAATAAAAAAAAATAATAACATAAAGCATATTGGGGGCCATGGTGACATGGGCAAGCCCCCCCTACACTGCTCCAACACTGGGTCGACTAGGAAGAACTGGCTAGCACTGACACCTAAGGAGGGGGGGAGACAAAATAAAACAAAATTTGTAAAAATAAAATAAAACTGAGGGGCCATGTTAAGCAAAGAGAGGCTATCAGAAGGTCCCTTCCATGCATTTAATGACTCTGGGAGAATGGCAGATGAAATTTAATGTGGATAAGTGCAAGGTGATTCATATAGGGAAAAATAACCCTTGCTGTAGTTACACGATGTTAGGTTCCATATTAAGTGCTACCTTCCAAGAAAGATCTAGGCGTCATAGTGGATAACACATTGAAATAGTCGGTTCAGTGTGCTGCGGCAGTCAAAAAAGCAAACAGAATGTTGGGAATTATTAGGAAGGGGATAGTGAATAAAACGGAAAATGTCATAATGCCTCTGTATCGCTCCATGGTGAGACCCCACCTTGGATACTGTGTACAATT
Organism: Rhinatrema bivittatum; assembly: GCF_901001135.1. Classification (NCBI taxonomy): domain Eukaryota; kingdom Metazoa; phylum Chordata; class Amphibia; order Gymnophiona; family Rhinatrematidae; genus Rhinatrema; species Rhinatrema bivittatum. Next base: position 349,143,437 of record NC_042617.1, on the reverse strand, counting down.
CTGGTCGCCGCATCTCGAAAAATATATAATTGCAATGGAGAAGGTACAGAGAAAGGCGACCAAAATGATAAGGGGAATGGCACAGCTCCCCTATGAGGAAAGACTAAAGAGGTTAGGACTTTTCAGCTTGGAGAAGAGACGGCTGAGGGGGGGATATGATAGAGGTATTTAAAATCATGAGAGGTCTAGAATGGGTAGATGTGAATCGGTTATTTAGTCTTTCAGATAATAGAAAGACTAGGAGGTACTCCATGAAGTTAGCATGTGGCACATTTAAAACTAATTGGAGAAAGTTTTTCTTCACTCAATGCACAATTAAACTCTGGAATTTGTTGCCAGAGGATGTGGTTAGTGCAGTTAGTATAGCTGTGTTTAAAAAAGGATTGGATAATTTCTTGGAGGAGAAGTCCATTACCTGCTATTAATTAAGTTGACTTAGAAAATAGCCACTGCTATTACTAGCAATGGTAACATGAAATAGACTTAGTTTTTGGGTACTTGTCAGGTTCTTATGCCCTGGATTGGCCACTGTTGGAAACAGGATAGAGATGTGAATCGGAATCGGTGCACCCGAGCCGATAAACAAAAAACCCACCCGACCCTTTAAAACGAATTCCTTTGCTTCCCCCACCCTCCTGACCCCCCCAAAAACATTTTACAGGTACCTGGTGGTCCAGTGGGGGTCCCGGGAACGATCTCCCGCTCTCGGGCCGTCTGCTGCCACTAATTAGAATGGCGCCGATGGCCTTTGCCCTTACCATGTGACAGGGTATCCGTGCCATTGGCCGGCCCCTGTCACATGGAGGGAGCACTGGATGGCTGGCGCCATCTTTAAAAATGGTGCGGGCCATCCAGTGCTCCTACCATGTGACAGGGGCCGGCCAATGGCACGGATACTCTGTCACATGGTATGGGCAAAGGCCATCAACGCCATTTTTATTAGTGGCAGCCGATGGCCCGAGAGCGGGAGATTGCTCCCGGGACCCCCACTGGACCACCAGGTACCTGTAAAATATTTTTTGGGGGGTTGGGAGGGTAGGGGAAGGAAAGGGATTAGTTTTAAAGGGTCGGGGTGGGTTTAGGGGTTATTTTTTGTGTGCCGTTTTTCCCGCCCTCCCCAAAACAATAAGAGAACCCCCACGATCAATATCGTGGGGTTTTCCTATCGTTTCGGGAGAGGCCCCGATTTCTGTCCGAAGCCCGATTCACATCCCTAAAACAGGATGCTGGGCTTGATGGACCCTTGGTCTGACCCAGTTTGGCATGTTCTTATGTTCTTAACCTGGAGGTGAACTGCAGGACTATTGTGCCAGCAGCATTGGGAACATTAAAAATAAATAAACGAGGGGAAAAATAAGTGTGGGGTATCCTGGGCAGGCCCTACCATCCCTTAGAAGCACAAAGGCACATTAATTTGATCAAGGAAGAGAACACAGTTAAAATTTGATCATTAGTATGCAACAATTCCATCCCAGGTTTTACCTCATGCAACTGCTTGTTTTGGATGTTGCCATGGTAATTATCTAAGTCACAGGAGAGTGTGAGGGAGTCCTTTGACCAGATTCTTGGCTGCTGGAATATCCTGTGATTTTAATATTACTAAACAATGTTTTTTTAAAACTAGAGGACACATTGGGAAGGGGAAGGAGGGGCAGGAGCTCAGTAAGAACATAAGAACATAAGAAATTGTCATGCTAGGTCAGACCAAGGGTCCATCAAGCCCAGCATCCTGTTTCCAACAGAAGCCAAACCAGGCCACAAGAACCTGGCAATTATCCAAACACTAAGAAGATCCCATGCTACTGTTGCAATTAATAGCAGTGGCTATTCCCTAAGTAAACTTGATTAATAGCCGTTAATGGACTTCTCCTCCAAGAACTTATCCAAACCTTTTTTGAACCCAGCTACACTAACAGCACTAACCACATCCTCTGGCAACAAATTCCAGAGCTTTATTGTGTGTTGAGTGAAAAAGAATTTTCTCCAATTAGTCTTAAATGTGCTACTTGCTAACTTCATGGAATGCCCCCTAGTCTTTCTATTATTCGAAAGTGTAAATAACGGAGTCACATCTACTCATTCAAAACCTCTCATGATCTTAAAGACCTCTATCATATCCCCCCTCAGCCATCTCTTCTCCAAGCTGATTTTAAAGGTGTCCAAAGGATTATTTTATTCATGATGTCACAGAGGAAGGATTCACTGTAAGAGGACTAGAGAGTTATAGTTAAGACTGTTAGTCAATAGTTGGTTCTTGAAGTTGACAGGACCTCTGACTCTTGATCTTCAGTGAGATTTAAAAAAATGTTGCCAAAAATACCATTCTGGAAAGAATTAAGCCATCTGTAAGGCTATGTCTGAGCTCAAGCTTTATACTGTTTTTAATTTTTATAGAGTGTTATGTTATGAGTAAAGTCAATAGTGGACCCTTGGGCCGGCTGAGGTGGACAGCGTCCACAGGAGTTACTATGCCGGGAGGCGGCACTCAGCTGGAGCGGACTGGTGGCGTCTTCACCCTGGAAACCCGAGACCCCCCCAGGAGGAGCCCGTAGGGGTCCGAGTCGCTGGGACTTAGGAGAATCGTGAAAGAGTCCAAGGTTCGAGGCTGGCAGAAGACAAAGGAGAATCGTGAAGAAGACCAAGGTTCGTGGCTGGCTGAAGACAAAGGAGAATCGTGAAGAAGACCAAGGTTCGTGGCTGGCTGAAGACAAAGGAGAATCGTGAAGAAGACCAAGGTTCGTGGCTGGCTGAAGACAAAGGAGAATCGTGAAGAAGACCAAGGTTCGTGGCTGGCTGAAGACAAAGGAGAATCGTGAAGAAGACCAAGGTTTGTGGCTGGCTGAAGACAAAGGAGAATCAGGAACCGGAGCTGGAGTCAGGATATGTAGACAGCAAGTGGAGCCCAGAGCTGGAGCCAAGGCACAGCAGGACCAAACAGAACCTGACCTGGAAGCAAGGCACGGCTGGGACAAGCTGGAACCGGGGCTGGAAGCAAGGCACGGCTGGAACAAGCTGGAACCGGAGCTGGAAGCAAGGCACGGCTGGAACAAGCAGGAACCAGAGCTGGAAGCAAGGCACGGCTGGAACAAGCAGGAACCAGAGCTGGAAGCAAGGCACGGCTGGAACAAGCAGGAACCAGAGCTGGAAGCAAGGCACGGCTGGAACAAGCAGGAACCAGAGCTGGAAGCAAGGCACGGCTGGAACAAGCAGGAACCAAGGCTGAAAGCAACGCTGGGAAGCAACTAAGCACTCAGGAGAGCGACCTCGTTGCAAAGGCAAAGCAAGGAAGTCAGACGATGGTTTAAATAGCCAGCCAGCGTCTGACGTCAGGAACAGGGCGGTTCAGCACTTCCGGGTGCTGGACCTTTAAGAGCCCCCTGCTCACGCGCGCGCGTTGCCTGGCAGTGGGAGGAGTCAGAATCGTCCTTCGGCAGCGTCTCCACGTGGAGAGAGACGCTGCCATGCGGCCCTGCAGGCCCCAGGAGCAACGGATTGCAGCGAGACCGGGGGAGGCAGGAGAAAGGTAAGGACCCGGTCGCTAGCCTAGCGACCGGGACTGCAACAGTACCCCCCCCTTTACGCCCCCTCTTCAGAGGGCTTGGCCTGTCAGGATGGTCCAGATGATATTGCTGCAGAAGAGTCTTGTCCAAGATGTTGCGGGCAGGCTCCCACGTATTGTCTTCGTCTCCACAACCTTCCCAGGCTAGCAAATATTCCCAACGTCTGTTGGCGAAGCGAGCATCCAGGACCTCTCGTACCTGAAACGTAGGATCCTCATCCGTAGTGATGGAAGCGTCCTCAAGAGGCCTGGGGTGGAATCTGGAAAGAATCACTGGTTTTAAGAGGGAGACGTGAAAGACATCATGAATGCGTAAAGTGGTTGGGAGTCGTAGACGGTAAGAGACCAGCCCTACCCTCTCTGCAACGCGGAAAGGACCACAGAACTTGGGTGAGAGCTTCTTGGAAGGTTGCCTCAGATGAATGTTCTTTGTACTAAGCCACACTCGATCGCCTGGGAAAAAAGCGAATGCCGGTTTTCGGTGTCGATCATAGTAGCGTTTAGAAGTGCGTGCGACTTTCTGAAGTCGGTGTTGAGTAGAGGACCAAAGTTTACTCAATTGGTCCGCGGTCAATTGAGCAGCTGGTGAGGAGGTTGGTACTGGTAGAGGTAACGGTGGTTTGAGCTGTTTACCGTACACAATTTGAAAAGGGGATTTCCCCGTCGCCGTATGTATTTGATTATTATAGGCGAATTCTGCCCAAGGCAAAAGCTCCACCCAATTATCTTGTTTGTGGTTAATGAACGCTCGTAGGAACAACTTTAATGAACGATTCATGCGTTCGGTTTGCCCATTACTTTGCGGGTGGAAAGCGGAGGAGAAACTCAGCTGGATCTTAAATTTTTTGCATAAAGCTTTCCAATACCTGGCTGTGAATTGAGGGCCTCTGTCAGATACAATGTCCTGAGGCAGACCATGAATACGGAATACATGGTGTGTGAACAGAGAAGCCAGTTCAGTGGCGGAAGGTAATTTGGGCAAAGGCACAAAGTGAGCCATTTTAGAGAAGCGGTCCACCGTGACCCATACCACAGTCTTGCCTTGCGAAGGCGGGAGTTCCACCATAAAATCAGTAGCAATATGTGTCCAGGGTTCCGTGGGTATAGGTAACGGTTGTAGAAACCCTCTCGGAGGGCCATTAAGCGGTTTCTGCAGGGCGCAAGTGGGGCAAGAATTCACGTAAAGGGAAACATCACGTCGAAGACCAGGCCACCAATAGAAACGATTTATAAGATCCAATGTTCTTAGTCTACCAGCATGTCCCCCGGTCAAGGAGTCATGGCCCCAAGACAAGACTTTCCTCCGAAGCCTCTTAGGAACGGTAGTCTTATTTGAGGAAGCAATGGAAGTGGTAGTTATTTGCACACAGGCAGGATCCAGGATGGTTCGTGGAGAGTCGTCCTCTTCTTCCGGCTGATAGGTACGAGATAGAGCATCGGCTCGAACGTTCTTCTCAGCTGGTCGAAACTTGAGGATGAAATTGAAACGACTGAAGAAGAGTGACCATCTTGCTTGCCGCGAGTTTAGTCGTTGAGCTTGGGCCAAGTACAATAAATTTTTGTGATCAGTGTACACTGTCACCGGATGATTAGCCCCCTCCAGCCATTGCCTCCACTCCTCGAAGGCCAACTTGATGGCTAAGAGTTCTTTGTCTCCGATGCCATAGTTACATTCAGCAGGCGAAAACTTTTTAGAGAAGTAAGAACATGGCATCAATTTGCCCGAAGTATCATGTTGACTGAGCACCGCTCCAACAGCCAGATTCGAGGCATCGACCTCCAGGATGAAGGGTCGTTGTGGATCTGGGTGTCGTAGGCAGGAAGCGTCTAGGAATGCTTGTTTTAAGTCTTCAAAGGCAGCCGAGGCGGTAGTGGACCAATCGTGAGCGTTATCCCCTTTGCGAGTAAGCGCCGTGAGAGGAGCTACCTTCTGGGAGTAATGTGGTATAAAATGCCTGTAAAAATTGGCGAATCCAAGGAATCGCTGTAGCGCCTTCAGGCCAGACGGGCGAGGCCATTTGACAATGGCCGCCACCTTCTCTGGGTCCATCTGGAAACCGGACGAGGAAACAATATATTCCAAGAACGGAAGCGACTCGCGCTCAAACTGACATTTTTCAAATTTAGCGTATAGATGATTGTCTCTTAGAGCCTGTAAGACCTGTTTGACGTGTTGGCGATGGGAGGAGAGATCTTGGGAATAGATCAGAACGTCATCAAGGTACACTATGACGAAAGAATGAAGCATCTCTCGGAGTACCTCATTCATCAGATTCTGGAAGACAGCAGGGGCATTACATAAGCCGAAAGGCATTACTAAGTATTCGTAATGTCCATCTCGCGTGTTGAACGCTGTCTTCCACTCGTCACCGGGACGAATACGAACCAAATTGTATGCTCCACGTAAATCCAATTTTGTAAAGATCTTGGCCCCCTGAAGTCTATCGAGCAGTTCTGGGATCAGAGGCAAGGGATAGCGATCTTTCTTAGTGATGGAGTTCAGACCTCGATAGTCTATGCACGGCCGGAGGGAGCCATCTTTTTTGGACACAAAAAAGAATCCTGCTCCTGCAGGAGAGTGCGAAGGGCGAATGAACCCTTTGGCAAGATTCTCCGTAATGTAGTCTGACATTGCATGGGTTTCTGGCAGAGAAAGAGGGTATACCCTACCCCGCGGGGGAGTGGAACCAGGTAGTAAATCAATGGCACAGTCGAAGGGCCGATGGCATGGAAGCAGTTCAGCTTTTTGTTTGGAGAACACGTCAGCGTAATCCTGGTACGGCAAAGGAAGGTCCAGGGCAGAGTGAAAGAGTAATATCTCCGGTCTAGGAACGGGATCCAGGCAATTCTGGAAACAGGAAGGACTCCATTGCGCAATTTGGAGAGAGTCCCAATGGATCACCGGAGCATGTTGTTGCAACCAAGGGAGTCCCAGGACCACAGGGTGCACCGATTTATCCAGTAGCAAAAAGGAGATTGTCTCAGTGTGAAGCACTCCCGTCCGTAAAGTGAGAGGCATCGTGGTTTCAGAAATGGATCCAGGTAGAGGGGTTCCCCGGATAGAGGTAACCCGTAACGGAGGTATCCGGCGCTTAGTAGGTAGTCCTAATTGGTGTACCAGTTCTCTCCAGATAAAGTTCCCTCCGGCTCCGGAATCAATGAAAGCTAGAGTCTGCAAGGAGCCACCTGGATATTCCAGCGTTATAGGAACTGTACATTGAGGAGTAGCATTAACATAGCCTAGGGGAACCTCCTCATCTCTCCCTAGACTCGAGCATTTCCCGGTCTCGCAGGACATTGACCCAGGAAATGACCCTTAGTGCCGCAGTATAAGCACAGGCCCAGAGTGCGGCGTCGTGTCTTCTCCTCCTCGGTTAGCGGTGCCCGTCCAAGCTGCATAAGTTCCTCTGAGGAGCTGTGGGAGGCTGATGGTGTCTTGTGAGGTACAGTCAGAGACCTGGAGAAGGAGGGTGCCAATGAGACAGGCCGACGAGGAACTCGACCCTCCTTAGCTCGTTGCTGCAATCGCCGGTCAATCCTCCCGGCCAAGTCTATCACCCCGTTCAGAGTGAGGGGCAGGTCGCGAGCCATCAGCTCGTCTTTGATACGACCTGCAAGACCTTCCAGGAAAATACCCCGCAAACAGTCATCCTGCCAGCCGAGTTCCATCGCCAGAGTACGAAATTCAATAGCGTACTCCGCCAGAGAGCGGGATCCTTGTCGTAGCTGTAGAATTTCAGTGGTAGCAGTGGTAGCACGAGCTGGCTCATCAAAAGTCTGTTTGAAGTGAGTCACGAAATCCTGCAAGTTGTGCAGCATGGCGTCCTGTTTCTCCCACATGGGAGAGGCCCATAGCATAGCCCTCCCATCGAGCAGAGACAAAATATATGCTACCTTGACGGCATCAGACGGGAACTGCCCTGGTAGCAACGTGAAGCGGATGAAGCACTGATTCAAAAATGCCCTGCACGATCTGGCATCCCCGGAGTATCGAGTAGGCGCTGGAAGCTGAGTCTGTGCGGGAGCTTGAACCGCCAGTGGAGGCGGGGGTGGTGCCAGCGGTGGAGGATTGGCGTCCAAGCGACTGGCTAGGCGATCCACCGTAGCAGCCAAGACTTCCAGACATTGCTGTTGCTGCTGGATTCTTTGGGCCATGCCAGGGATGGCCTGCATAGTAGCGGAGTCCGCCGAGTCCATGGCCTTTGCAAACTGTTATGTTATGAGTAAAGTCAATAGTGGACCCTTGGGCCGGCTGAGGTGGACAGCGTCCACAGGAGTTACTATGCCGGGAGGCGGCACTCAGCTGGAGCGGACTGGTGGCGTCTTCACCCTGGAAACCCGAGACCCCCCCCAGGAGGAGCCCGTAGGGGTCCGAGTCGCTGGGACTTAGGAGAATCGTGAAAGAGTCCAAGGTTCGAGGCTGGCAGAAGACAAAGGAGAATCGTGAAGAAGACCAAGGTTCGTGGCTGGCTGAAGACAAAGGAGAATCGTGAAGAAGACCAAGGTTCGTGGCTGGCTGAAGACAAAGGAGAATCGTGAAGAAGACCAAGGTTCGTGGCTGGCTGAAGACAAAGGAGAATCGTGAAGAAGACCAAGGTTCGTGGCTGGCTGAAGACAAAGGAGAATCGTGAAGAAGACCAAGGTTCGTGGCTGGCTGAAGACAAAGGAGAATCAGGAACTGGAGCTGGAGTCAGGATATGTAGACAGCAAGTGGAGCCCAGAGCTGGAGCCAAGGCACAGCAGGACCAAACAGAACCTGACCTGGAAGCAAGGCACGGCTGGGACAAGCTGGAACCGGGGCTGGAAGCAAGGCACGGCTGGAACAAGCTGGAACCGGAGCTGGAAGCAAGGCACGGCTGGAACAAGCAGGAACCAGAGCTGGAAGCAAGGCACGGCTGGAACAAGCAGGAACCAGAGCTGGAAGCAAGGCACGGCTGGAACAAGCAGGAACCAGAGCTGGAAGCAAGGCACGGCTGGAACAAGCAGGAACCAGAGCTGGAAGCAAGGCACGGCTGGAACAAGCAGGAACCAAGGCTGAAAGCAACGCTGGGAAGCAACTAAGCACTCAGGAGAGCGACCTCGTTGCAAAGGCAAAGCAAGGAAGTCAGACGATGGTTTAAATAGCCAGCCAGCGTCTGACGTCAGGAACAGGGCGGTTCAGCACTTCCGGGTGCTGGACCTTTAAGAGCCCCCTGCTCACGCGCGCGCGTTGCCTGGCAGTGGGAGGAGTCAGAATCGTCCTTCGGCAGCGTCTCCACGTGGAGAGAGACGCTGCCATGCGGCCCTGCAGGCCCCAGGAGCAACGGATTGCAGCGAGACCGGGGGAGGCAGGAGAAAGGTAAGGACCCGGTCGCTAGCCTAGCGACCGGGACTGCAACATAGAGTTTGTTGATCCAATTTTAAAAAAGGCAAGGACGTTTTTAAACCTTCATCCAATCTGTAATGTGGTGAAAGTTCTAACTAAATACAAAAGAGTTCTTGAAATCCTCTCTAAAATCTATATTGCTGACGGCTAGGGAACATCTAACCCAGATTATGGCTTGAAAGGCAGCACAAAGCGGCTTAAAAATGGTGTACAAATTCCCTGCTAATGTCGACTTCATGAAGTCAGATGCAGGATGAACTACATAACAAGAAAGACATTTGCACTCTCTTTGTTGTGGTTATAGCTTTATTAGGGTGTTTTCACATTTGAGGCATTTGGGTTTTGTTTTGCTTTTTTTTAGCAAAAATACCATTCTAACAAGGAGAGTAATTTCAATACAAAATATTCATAACTGGGTATGAATGAAAGGAGTGAGTGGAGTGTCATTTAATTTAGAGTTTTAAAAGCTTTTACTGGAAAAATGTAAGAGAAGAGACTAGATAAAAATAACTTGAACAAGCAAGTGGGCTAAACTTGTATTCATTTATAAATATAGTATGCAAGGGAATTGAGAGGAAAATACTGTTTTTAAGGAAAAGTTTACCTAAAACTAATCCTACATTGAAAAAACAGAAATGGAGAAATTACTTACCTGATAATTTCGTTTTCCTTAGTGTATACAGATGGACTCAGGACCAGTGGGTTTATGCTTCCCTGCCAGCAGATGGAGACAGAGTAAGCTGACATCATAGTAAATATAACCCTGTAGTGACCTCAGCCTGCCAGTATTCTCTTCAAAACCAACTAGGGATGTGAATCGTTTTAGGACGATTAAAATTATCGTCCGATAATTTTAATATCGTCTTAAACCGTTATGGAACACAATACAATAGAGATTCTAACGATTTATCGTTATAAATCATTAGAATCGTGAGCCGGCACACTAAAACCCCCTAAAACCCACCCCCGACCCTTTAAATTAAATCCCCCACCCTCCCGAACCCCCCCCAAATGAGTTAAATAACCTGCGGGTCCAGCGGCGGTCCGGAACGGCAGCGGTCCGGAACGGGCTCCTGCTCCTGAATCTTGTTGTCTTCAGCCGGCGCCATTTTCCAAAATGGCGCCGAAAAATGGCGGCGGCCATAGACGAACACGATTGGACGGCAGGAGGTCCTTCCGGACCCCCGCTGGACTTTTGGCAAGTCTCGTGGGGGTCAGGAGGCCCCCCACAAGCTGGCCAAAAGTTCCTGGAGGTCCAGCGGGGGTCAGGGAGCGATTTCCCGCCGCGAATCGTTTTCGTACGGAAAATGGCGCCGGGCATACACGTATGCCCGGCGCCATTTTCCGTACGAAAACGATTCGCGGGGGGAAATCGCTCCCTGACCCCCGCTGGACCTCCAGGAACTTTTGGCCAGCTTGTGGGGGGCCTCCTGACCCCCACGAGACTTGCCAAAAGTCCAGCGGGGGTCCGGAAGGACCTCCTGCCGTCCAATCGTGTTCGTCTATGGCCGCCGCCATTTTTCGGCGCCATTTTGGAAAATGGCGCCGGCTGAAGACAACAAGATTCAGGAGCAGGAGCCCGTTCCGGACCGCTGCCGTTCCGGACCGCCGCTGGACCCGCTGGTTATTTAACTCATTTGGGGGGGGTTCGGGAGGGTGGGGGATTTAATTTAAAGGGTCGGGGGTGGGTTTTAGGGGGTTTTAATGTGCCGGTTTTGCGATTTTTAGATTTTTAGATTTTTCATGATTTTTCACGATTTTTCACGATATTTTACCCCCCCAAACGGCAACAATACGATTCCCTCCCCCTCCCAGCCGAAATCGATCATTAAGACGATCGAGGACACGATTCACATCCCTAAAACCAACTGTGGACAGGCTAGCAAAAAACTTGATTAAAAACATGATTGAAAACAGATAACCAGAACTGTACTCAACCAACTATAAACACTGAACTCACATAAGATTCTAGGTACCCCAAACTAGGGACTGGATGAACATTTACCAGTGATCCCTGGGAATCCGTTGCCTATCAGGAGGACTGTTGACACAAGCATTCAGGAGCCAATGATGGGAAGATGAGTCCATCTATCTACACTAAGGAAAATGAAATTATCAGCTAAGTAATTTCTCCATTTCCTAGTGTGTAGACAGATGGACTCAGGACCAGTGGGATGTACAAAAGCTACTCCCCAACAGGATGGGAGGCTGCCTGCAGTCCAGTCAACACTGCATCATGCCAAGCCTGCACACCCAGATGATAAAACCTGGAAAAAGTATGTATGGAGGACCATGTTGCAACTCGGCAGATATCAATGCGAGACAACAGACTAACTTCTGCCCATGACACTGCCTGAGCCCTAGTGGAATGAGCCTTAACTTGAGTAGATATTAGACAATGGCTTTCCAGCATCCACATATGCAGCCATGACCACCTCCTAAATCCAACAAGCTATGGTAGCCCATAAAGCCGGAGTGACCTGCTTACTCCCATCATGGAGAACAAACAGGCAATCTGTCTTTTAAAAAGATTCAGAGATCTCCAGATACCACACAACCAGATGCTTAACATCCAAGGAGCACAAAAGGAGTTTATCTTAGGAAATATTCCTTTACAGAGACTGGGTGACATAGCTGGGTGCAGCTCTGTGAATTTACATTCTGTCAAGAACACTGGAAGTTCCATCAGTTCTTGAAGCACATTTAGGTGAGTTCAGGGATCACGCATTTTCTGTCACTGATCAGGTCTTGTGGAACACTGTGCTGGAGCAACTGCGGTGTAGGACAGACACCAACACATTTAAAAAGGCCCTAAAGACCTGGCTATTCAAACAAGAATTTGAAGAGTAAGATGGCAAGATCCACACAGGAACTTGAAGATTAATAAGACACTATTTAATCCACAATAGCTGTGGCATTGTTTTTATGTCTTTTATGTTGAAACTTTTGATGTTAGTTTTGCTTTCATTTGTAAACCTGACCTTTTATTATAGATGTTATGATGTGTAAACCACTGCAATCTTCCCGGAGTAAGTGATATGGAAATATTATAAATAAATACATGAGATAGCCTCCTAGTGGAGATGGTGGACACACAAAAAAAAAAACAAACAATATCTGAATTCAAGAAAGCATGGGATAAACATAGGGGATCTCTAAGGGAGTGATGGGAATTATAAAGCTAAATTATTTGGGCGAATGGGAAGACTAGCTAGGCTGAACATCTTTTTCTGTTATCATGGTTCTATGTTCCATCTTATACTGAATCATGGCCTTATCTTTACTCACAGCAGCATTAAAAGCCTATAGTCCAAACACTCTGCTTTCAAATGTCTCTATCTTACTTTTATACTCAATGAAATGGACTCCATGGCTGTGTGTGCTTTGACCTCTCAAAATTAGAGGTCAAAGCACCATATCATAAGACCATTTATCTACAGAAACTTCTAGTCCTATCAGCACTATCCAAATGGCATCCAGAATGACCACTGATGCTTTGACCTGAGAAGCATTCACCTCCCTTTTTGATACTTGCTGTAGTAGGCATAGAGGAAGGGTCTTCGGGTCTCACAATGAGGGCAGATCTTCCTCCACTCTTTCTTTGACTTCCTATCAATTCAACCTCTTCCATTCCCTCTCTGCTTCCTGGCATTAATGTAGCAAGTCCAAGCACCTTTTTATCAAGCATGATGGAGGGAGGTGACACTGAAACCTTAGCTCTCCTGCTGCCACTGGTACCAACCATATCATCCAAATGCACCAGCGTGCTTGCCAAAGTCATAAAAAAATAGGAGCGAGTGGGGCGAATGAAACATTGCCTTCCAGTTCAGCAGCCATTCTTGCGCTGTCACCAATGGGACTTTTATCCCCCAATGCACCAGGAAGTTGACATATTAACCAGTCAATACTCAGCTGAATCAAGGGAGGGTCAAGAGATTCAAAGAGAAGAGTCTTAAGTAAACTCATTCTTTCCTCTTCCCCATTTGCAATGGGAAAATGAAGGTAAGAAAATGCAGAGAATGAAGGGGAAAAGAGACCAGTAATTGTCCAGCCTCTGCCTTCTATGTTGTCCTTGTTTGCTTTTTAAGTATCATGGAATCAAAAGGAGAGGGTAAAATTTAACTGGAATTGTGGGTGTTATTGGACTGTAGATTGAGGAAGAAGTGGAGCTGATTTCGCTATCAGTGCAGCAATTATTGTGGGCATTTCTGAGATAAGACCAGTCTGTATTCCTTGGCTTTAGGTTAGGGATTCCCAAGTCCATCTTAGTGAAGCCACAGTCAGTGAGATTTTTCAGGATAAGCACAATGAATTTGCATTCGATAAATTTGAATCTACCTGAACTTCAATGTTTGTACATTTATCTTTTGCATATCCATTATCCAATGCTGATATCCTGAAAATCTGATTAGCTGTGGGGTCCCAGAACAGGCTGAGAAAAATGCTTGTTTTATACTGCTGCCCTCTGGTAATCAGGAACCAGGGATATGGATGTGTCACCAAGGTCATTACAATATGTCTGCATCACATTGCTACTTGATACATATTTCTTCCAGTAAGTAAAGCTTATCTTCATTACAGGACCACTTAGGTCTGCACACACTATACCGTCAGCCTTTTTCATGGCTTCTGTTCATGTTTCACGTTCACTCCCATAGCTTTTTCCTGTAAAAGTGTGCTTTGTATTAAAACTAAAATAGCAAACAACTCTTTTACCTTGAGTGTCCTTGTTGAAAGTATCATTAACAGAAAATTTAGTTATACATAATGTATGATATTTTTTTTACAAATGTTAATTTGACATTCTCTAAGGTCTGTGTACAAAATGACAAGCTTCTCATTGTGTTTCTTATCCTTTTTTTTCATATGGGATTAACAAATTACAATTTCAATAAAATCAAAGAAAGCTAAATATCATTTAGCGTTGCTCCTTTCATTTGCAAAGCAATACAATACTCACATCTTTCCAGATGTATACCCTGGACACATCTCCTGAAAAATCACATTGTTTGGCATAAATCTCATTCAATGGGACAGTAAATCTCAATATTTGCAATGGACCATTCTTGGCATCTCCGGTACTGTGCCTGTTCTGCGGATTGGACCAGGTATATAGTAAGGACACTGTTTTTGCTTAGCAGTTGTGCACCGCCTGCCAGCAATCCATCTCCCCTACAGAAGTCAACCTAATAGAACAGAGGCAGAAGAAAGAACCAGATGGGCTTTAGTGACTAGAGTTTTCATTTTCTCAATTAAAAATCAGCTACAATTAATAATCACCTCTGCTTTTACTGTGCTTGCTTTATTCCTTCAGCAATTGTTCTAATTGGTCATTCCATATGACAGACAGGCTGTCCCAACACTTCTGCCCATGGAGTTCTATTCTTTCATAATTTCCTCAGAAACAACTCTACTGTTAAATAAAATGAACGGCAGGTACATCAATGTTCAGAGTATCTTATGCATAGTTGAATGACCAAAATACCATTAGTAGGGAGAGTATGTATTAAATGCTGAAGAGATGGACAGCGAGGGTAGAAGAAGAGGAGGAGATAATTATGCAAAATCAAAATTTACAGAAAACACCGATAGCCTAATAGAAAACAAGACACTACAACAAAGTCAGAGTAGGTGAAAGTTGAAAAGATTGTTCTTGTTGCCTTCATTAACAATAAAGGACGCTGACAATTATGTGTCTGAGATGCTCCCAGTCCCACTGAAAGAAGCTAACTGGTTAAAACATTGATTGCCTTTTTTGGAGGAGCTAAACTCTAGCTGGCGCGCCGTCATCCGACCCGGGAGCTGGTCCGGAGGCCTCGAGCACGCCCCCAGGCCGGCGCCACGTCCCGGTCCTGCCCCCAAAACGCCGCATCCCGCCCCCGAAATGCCTCGTCATTCAGCCCCGCCCCCGACACGCCCCCTTAAAAAACCCCGGGACTTACGCGCGTCCCGGGGCTCTGCGCGCGCCAGCGGCCTATGCAAAATAGGCACGCCGGCGCGCAAGGGCCCTGCTCGCGTAAATCCGGGCGGATTTACGTGAGCAGGGCATTTAAAATCTGCCCGTTTATGTTCTTATTCCAGGTTGTTCCTGAACATGGATCTCCCAGAGGAAATGGGCAGTCTAAATAGTAGGGTATTCTATGCATCCTATTTTTAAATTGAAAATCTTTGCATTGTTAGCAGTGAATTATAGTCATCTGTGAAAACAAGAATGACATATGTTCTAACTATTCTGCACTATTGATAATGGGTATGGCATTTACATGTTGTTCTAAGTATTCAGATTTATGTATGTTTTAGTTGTTCCCTACCCCTTACCCTTGGGAGGGTGTGGGTAATAAATCATGTAAAAGAAAGAAGCAAATGAATAAAGTGTGTATATATACATACATATAATTATACATATAAGACTGTGGGGTAGATTTTAAAAGGGTTATGTGCATAAGTTATGAGCTTAACCCTTTCAAAACCCCCCTGCACGCGCTGAGCCTATTTTGCATAGGCTTGGCGGTGTGCGCAAGCCCCAGGATGCGCGTAAGTCCTGGGACTTTGATAGGGGGGGGCGTGTTGGGGGCGTGTCGGGCAGCGGCGCGACATTCGGGGCATTCTGGGGGCATGTCGGGGGCGTGGTGCTGGCCCAGGAGCGTTTCGAGGGCATGGCCGAGGCCTCCGAAATCACTTCCAGGCCGGGGAATCGCGCGGCGGCGGACAATCGGTGCGTGCAAGTTATGCCTGCCTGGAGCAGGCGTAATTTCCATGATAAAGGTAGTGGGGTGTAGATAGGGCTGGGGGGGTGGGTTAGGTAGGGGAAGGGAGGGGAAGGTGGGGGGAGGCCGAAGGAAAGTTCCCTCCGAAGCCGCTCCGAAATCGGAGCGGTCTCGGAGGAAACAGGCAGCGTGCGCAGGGCTCGGCACGCGCAAGGTGCACAAATGTGCGTAGCCGCGCATATCTTATAAAATCCGGCGTACTTTTGTTTGCGCCTGGTGCGCGAACAAATGTACGCATGGGCGTACATTTATAAAATCTACCCCTTTGAGTTTATCCCTTTGACAGAACTTCCCTAATCCGAATTGTGCATCTTTTCCTTTATTTTGTTTTGCAGTCTTAAAGTACAGTAGTGTACAACCAAAGAGGCTATGTTACATGTTTTTCTGGCCTACAGAGTTCAGTTTACAACTGACGAGTTATTTTACCTGTAGAGTGATAACTGAAAAGCAGACATTTTGAAATACAGTGTGATTCTTTCAAGTCAAATCAGATTTACTTACAATAGGTTTTTGAGTGATTAAAGTCCCAGTGCACTTTCAAATATAACCGAAGCAAGAAAGTTCAATTCAGGTTTCAAGTGAGCAAGTGCCTTCTTGAAAATCTGTGATATTCAGGATTCGAAGGAGACTATTCAAGTTAAAAAGGCAGAGTTATTTTATGCCTGCTGAGTGCTTCTCAGGTAGCCTACGATGTCATCAACCAGTAACAGCTTGCCACTACTCTGTATTGCTTCCAAATATAGTGAAAGAGCTTTGCAATTTGTGTTGTGCTAGAGCAGAGAAGTAGGGAATATCTCAGAATTGTGAGACTACCAGGCTCACAAATCAAATGGCCCCATTTTTTGGAGGATGTACATCTTTGGATATGACTCCAAGATTTGCCCTCTCCTATTCTCTGTCCATAAGAGAAGGTTCTAAACACCTCTCTGAGAGACATTTAAAGAAGGAAATTGGCATAAGATCTATGAGGGTCATGTTTCAAATCGATTTAAGGCATTATCGAGGGCGTAAGGGCCCTAATGCTCATGATAAGGTCATAACACATGCATATGCAAATTAAAAAAATGTAGTCAAATGGGAGGAGTTTATGAAAATGAAGGGTGCTTAACATTTTGTGCGATAAATTAATGCACACTATCGTGGGATTTATCACCAGAAATAACTACACCTTTTATCCTGGCGTTATGCCTGCGATAGCTGTGTGTTAGGGCTGAACCAGGATTTGCGATAAGTATCACAAATCCTGTTTCAGGCAGGGAGAGGGGAAAAGAGAGAGAGAAACTCTTTATAAGGCTCTCATATATGTAAACTATTTATACCACTGTAAGAGGTGCAACTAGTAACTGGGGATAAGATTTGGGTGGTTTGCTAGGTTTTGGGGGGCAGCACATCAAAATGTAAGAAAAGCCTATGGCAATGTGAAAATATCACAGGTGTGATAAATTTAACACACGTTGCAGTAAAATAGCTATGCAGTTCCTGGAAAATTACCCTAACTACATTCCTTTTTTATGACGGGCGCTGTTTTTGCTATATTTATAGTGATTTGATGAATCTAGGGGTATGCTAGCTGAGAAAATTATCATTCTGTGGATTTTCTGAAAGGCATGAAAAAAATCCACAAATCTAGCCAAAAAGTAAACAAAAAACAAAAATGATCAAAAAAGATTTCCACTAAACAAAAAATGATGAGACGCTAAATACTGTCAGATAAGAGAATATACACTGACAGGTTGATTTTTAAAATGAACGCACATGCGCACAATGGGGCAGATTTTAAAAGGGTTACTCGTCCAATATACGCGTGTAACCCATTTAAACCCCTCCTGTGCGCGCTGAGCCTATTTTGCATAAGTTCGGCGACACGCACAAGCACTAGGACGCGCATATGTCCCAGGGCTTGAAAAAAGGGGCAGGGCATGGGTGGTCCAGGGCAGGGTGGTGGCATAGCCAGAGGCCTCCGAAAGCCTACTAGGCTGGGGGATTGTGCGCTGGCACTCGGCCGGTGCGCACAACCTACGCCTGCCCGGAGGCAGGTGCAACTTAAATAATAACTGTAAAGGGGGATTTAGGTAGGGCTGGGCGGCGGGTTAGATAGGGGAAGGTGTGGGGGAAAAAGGAAAGTTCCCTCTGAGGCCGCTCCGATTTCGGAGGAGCCTCGGAGGGAATGGGGAAAGCCATTGGGGCTCCCATAGGGCTTGGCGCGCGCAAGGGGGTGCACAAGTGTGCACCCCCTTGCGCGCGCCGATCCCGGATTTTATAACATGCGCGCAGAAATTTACACCCACGAATAGGTTCGAAAATCTAGCCCAATGCACGCACTGACGCCTGAGTGCAGACTCACTAGAATGTTTAATCATGTGCGATTTATGTGTGTATGTTTTAAAATGCACAAACCCTGAGTAAGTATGCTCTTAATTTAAGAGGTCACTAGAGCACAGGTAGTGCATATGTGTATTCAATAGGGCCCTGTTGGTTTTTATGCATATATGTCAGCAAATTTTAAAATATGCTTGCGTATGGGACATTCCTAATTTTCGAATTAGTCCATCAATTTTTCTAGTTAATAGCGAGGTCTTTCAGGCCTTCTGGTTCTTCATCCTGCACATTGCCCAGTTGATTCAGACCCTCACGCTGTCCTGTAAACCCTATAGATCTACAGACTTGCTCCTGATCAGAAGCAGCAGTAAAGTTACATGGATATCTAGTGTACGTGCACTGTGGGATTCATTTTTAAAATTCGGAGTTATGAGCATAAGTCTTGGCCCCATCCCGGAATGCCCATGCCTCACTTATGCACGGTCCTTTCCCGCCCTCTCATTCCTCATGCATGCAAGGGTACATACGCACATAGGGCCAGATTTTCAAAGGGGTACACGCATAAGATACGCACGTGCCCCCGAAAACCTGCCCGAAGATCCCCCTGCGCGCGCCGAGCCTATGATGAGTAGGCTCGGCGGCATGCGCAAGCCCCGGGATGCGCATAAGTCCTGGCGCTTTCCTGGGGGGCGTGTCAGGGGGTGTGTCGCGGCGGCTTGTCATTTGGGGGTGGGGCCGTAGGCGTGGTTCCAGTCGGGGGGAGTTTCGGAGGCATGGCTGAGTGCTTCGAAACAGCTCCCGGGCCTGGGAATCGCATGTCGGAAGCCGGCGCAGCGTGCGCAAGTTATGCCTGCCTCAGGCAGGCGTAACTTGTGCAACAAAGGTAGGGGGGTTTAGGTAGGACTTGGGGGGTGGGTTAGGTAGGGGAAGGGAGGGGAAGGTGCGGGGGGTACGGAGGCAGGCTGTGCGGCTTAGCGCCTACAGGCTGCTGTTTTTGCACAGCCTTGTGCGCGCCAAGTCCAGATTTTAACAGATACGCTCGGCTACGCGCGTATCTATTAAAATCCTGCGTACTCTTGTTTGCGCCTGGTACACGAACAAAAGTACATGTGTGCGCAAATTTGTAAAATCTACCCCATATTTTGTTGCTTTTTACAAATCCTCATTGCTCGTGCGCAGCCATCATACACACGGATGTGGGCATTTTTGTGCGAGCAACCCTTTTAAAATCAACCTGTGAGTATGAGTCTAATAGCTTCCAGGATCAGCTAATACCTAAGATATGCTCATTATAAAAGCAATAACAATAAAGCACCTAACAAAATGTATTCCTGCTAACAATTTGATGCATCAAGAGATTACAAGCCTGTGATCTTACCTTTTGTAGCTCAAGACTGACTCAAAGTTCAGTTTGGTCCAGTATATTATTTTTGCTTATATTTATTTAATGGAAAATGTGTCATATCACATCAGTTAAACATATCCATATATGAGCATCGTATTCAGATGATTGCAGCACTTTCTACAGCAGTGTTTCTCAACTCCAGTCCTCAAGGATCTTAACAAGACCTGGTTTTCAATATGTCCACAATGAATACTCATCAGATATATTTGCATAAACCTGGTCCAAGAGCTTAGGGGTAGATTTTTAAAAACTGCGCGATCGCGTACTTTTGTTTGCGCAGCAGGCGCAAACAAAAGTACGCTGGATTTTATAAGATACGCGCGTAGCCGCGCGTATCTTCTAAAATCCTGGATCGGCGCGCGCAAGGCTGCCGATTTTGGGCAGCCGGCGTGCGCCGAGCCGCGCAGCCTGCCTCCGTTCCCTCTGAGGCCGCTCCGAAATCGGAGCGGCCTCGGAGGGAACTCTCTTTCGCCCTCCCCTCTCCTTCCCCTCCCTTCCTCTACCTAATCCACCCCCCTGGCCCTATCTAAACCTCCCCCCTACCTTTATCCATGGATTTACGCCTCCCGAAGTGAGACGTAAATCCACGCGCGCCAGCGGGCTGCTGGCGCACCGAGACCCGACCCGGGGGCGGTTCCGGATGGCGAGGCCACGCCCCGGAACGCCCCCTGGCCGGCGCCACACCCCGGGCCCTCCCCCCAAATGCCGTGCCATGCCCCCCAAACGCAGCGTCACTCGGCGACGCCCCCGACATGCCCCTTTTCAGAAACCCTGGGACTTACGCGAGTCCTGGGGTTCTGCGCGCGCCGGCGGCCTATGGAAAATAGGCACGCCGGATTTACGCGAGCAGGGCTTTTAAAATCCGCCCGATTGTGTTAAATTTGGTTTAACAGAATACATCACTCTTGCTACAAAGATTAGAAAAATGCCTGTATCTAGCACAAAGTTAACATGCACATCTCAAACACATTACCAATTAACTACCCCATTTAGGGGTCAATTTTCAAAGGCCCTGCATGGGTGTCCATGTACATGCTGTTCCCAGCACATGCACATGTTATAAAATACGATTCCTGCACGTGCACATGCGTGCCAGATTTTAATATCTGTGCATGCATGCATGGATGGATGGCCTCTCACATCTGCAGGGGGGGAATTTGGTAAACTACGCATGGTGATGCGATCTGGCCTTTGCCCAGTTCCCTCCCAGTCCACTCCAATTAAGGAGCGGGCTGGGAATGAACTTTCCTATACCCCTACCTACCCTTCCTCTCTTTTCCCCTCTTCTCCCTGACCCCTAACCCCTACCTAACTACTCAATTGTTTTTTGTTTTTTACCTTACTGCTCCTTTGGAGCAGAAGTATCTTCAGTGCACCGGCCACCTGCCTAATGGCCATTGTCCCGGTCAGTCCCTGGCCTGCCTCTTTCCATTGGCCTGGCACTTCTGCGTGTACCGGGGGTTACGCACGTGGCCGAGCCATTTCTAAAATGCGTTCGGCATGCACATGACCCGGCCACATGCATAACCCCTGGATTTTATACCTGCACAATGCTTTGAAAATTGAGCTGTTAATGTAGTAATTTAGCCAGATAATCTTACTCTGATCAGGAGTGCAGGAGTGCATGAAGACTTCATGGGATGGTATCAGGCTGCCTGACTCTCCACTGCAATTGGGTCACCTTCTCAAAAGTTATGGTGTCTGTCTTGTGGCACTGAGGGTAGCCAACTGGATCTCCAGGAGGAAAATGACACGTTAATCCCACAGTCTCAGAGCAGTGGACCTGGTGCTTACAGATAGGGTTGCCAACTGGCTCCAGATTTTCAAGACAGGTTGATCCAGTCCTAGTTTTGCCCCATTGCATGCTGGGACTTATTCTGATCTTCCTATTACATTCCCTAAGAAAAGCAAGATTATAAGTATCTACATGCAAGGGAGTAAAACCAGGAGTGGATCAACCTGTCCTACAAATCTGGAGCGAGTTGGCAACTCTACTTACAGTAAGTTATTCAGGCAGGAGTGGAGGCTGGCCTGACCTGCAAAGGCTTGTGCGAGGAAGAGATTGGCAAGTACTCCAAAGTTAATGGAGAGGCTAGGTTGAGCAGAGCTCAGTCTTAAAACTTAGGCTTGAGCTCATTAAAAGTCTCACTTGTTCGTGTGTGAAGTCCTGTGTACCCAAAGTCTAAAATCTGTACGTCCAATGTCTTTTCTTCATCATAAATTAATTCAAATGCATATGATAGTCAATATTGACGGGAGATTACCACAATCCACTAGCATTGGATTGGTGGGTTTCCAATACAACATTTTAACTGTTATATGAGTTAGGCCTCATGACTGGATACAAAGTTTGTCAAGGCCACAAGCTTAGCAAATTTGTGTCTGGCAGTACCAGCTAAGCTGTAAGGTGAAGACAGATAGCTCGATAAGGACATCAATAGCAGCTTCATCTCCTCAGTTCAGTTCTCACTGGCATTCTCATTAAAACTGCAGGGGCCATCAAGTGACTCAACTTCCATCTTGTATTGCTTGAGCCTACACACAGTTAGTTCAATTGTACACTATGTTTTAGGGTATCTGACTTGTAGAGATGTGAATCGTGTCCTCGATCGTCTTAACGATCGATTTCGGCTGGGAGGGGGAGGGAATCGTATCGTCGCCGTTTGGGTGTTTAGAGTATCGTGAAAATCGTTAAAATCATGAACCGGCACACTAAAACCCCCTAAAACCCACCCCCGACCCTTTAAATTAAATCCCCCACCCTCCTGAACCCCCTCCCAAATGCCTTAAATTACCTGGGGGTCCAGCGGCGGTCCGTAGCTAAATCGGGGGAAGGGGGAGGGCAGGAAAACCGGCACACTAAAACACCCTAAAACCCACCCCCGACCCTTTAAATTAAATCCCCCACCTTCCCGAACCCCCCCCCAAATGCCTTAAATTACCTGGGGGTCCAGCGGCGGTCCGTAGCTAAATCGGGGAAAGGGGGAGGGCAGGAAAACCGGCACCCTAAAACCCACCCCCGACCCTTTAAATTAAATCCCCCACCCTCCCGAACCCCCCCCCCAAATGCCTTAAATTACCTGGGGGTCCAGCGGCGGTCCAGAACAGCCTCCTGCAATTGAATTGTGTTGTCTTCAGCCGGCGCCATTCTGCGCCGCCATTTTGCAAAATGGCGGCGCAAAATGGTGGCGGCCATAGACCAACACGATTCAACTGCAGGAGGTCGTTCCGGACCCCCGCTGGACTTTTGGCAAGTCTTGTGGGGGTCAGGAAGCCCCCCCAAGCTGGCCAAAAGTCCCTGGGGGTCCAGCGGGGGTCCGGGAGCGATTTCCTGTCATGAATCGTTTTCCGTACGGCACCATTTTCCGTACGGAAAACGATTCGTGGCAGGAGATCACTCCCGGACCCCCACTGGACCCCCAGGGACTTTTGGCCAGCTTGGGGGGGCCTCCTGACCCCCACAAGACTTGCCAAAAGTCCAGCGGGGGTCCGGAACGACCTCCTGCAGTCGAATCGTGTTGGTCTATGGCCGCCGCCATTTTGCAAAATGGCGGCGCAGAATGGCGCCGGCTAAAGACAACACGATTCAATTGCAGGAGGCCGTTCCGGACCGCCGCTGGACCCCCAGGTAATTTAAGGCATTTGGGGGGAGGGGTTCGGGAGGGTGGGGGATTTAATTTAAAGGGTCGGGGTGGGTTTTAGGGGGTTTTAGTGTGCCGGTTTTCTTGCCCTCCCCCTTCCCCCGATTTACGATTTTTTGACGATAAATCGGGGGAATTGGTATTGTATCGTGGCCCTAACGATTTTTGACGATTTAAAATATATCGGACGATATTTTAAATCGTCAAAAAACGATTCACATCCCTACTGACTTGTCCTTATAGTGTACACATACTGGGCTCTAAAAGGAACTATGATCCATGGCCTCTGAGGACTGTTTATATTTTTTATATTCAGCTTTTTGGTACTTCAAGGCAGATTACCTTCAGATACTATAGGCATTTCCCTAGCCCCAGAGGGATCACAATCTAATTTATACCTGAGGCAATGGAGGGCAAAGTGACTTGCCCAAGATCACGAGGACCAACAGTAGAATTTGAACCCTGGTTTGTAGCCTGATGTTCTAACCACAAGGCCAATCCTCCACTGTCAATGAAAAGGCTGAGCTATATAGTGGTGATGTTTGTGGAGGGTTATCAAAAATGAAATAACTTGGATAATGGTAAATGAATGCTCATAGTGCTGGTTCCAAGTGACCTGCAAGTCCAAAGAAGCAGAAGCAACTGCTAAATCCCCCCCCCCCAAAAAAAAAAAAAAAAAAAAAAGAGAGAATGGGGATGTACTGCAGTGCATGTGCACTGTAGAGGGTGTTTAACTAAAGGGTGTGTTGAATAGCGTAGATGGAAGTGTTTCAAAATATTGTATAAATTCTTCAGAAAACATTTTCAGAGGATGTAGGGATAAGGTAAATGAACCTTATCAAAATGAATGCATAGGGGGTAACGTGCATGGAGCCTTGGTTACTATCCTAAAGAAAAAAGAAGTTTGCTTCAGTGGATGGACCATTTTAATTTTTCTGCTCTCATTTACTCTTTAGTATGTCATAGCACGTTATGGGGGAGGGGAGCTTTGGGGAGTTGCCACATTGGGATACTTTCTAGTGGAAATGCAGTTTGTATCAGTTTGATTGATTTGGATCAGTTTTACAGCTTGCATTTAAATGGGAGGGGGTTGGCAAGTGGTGGTGAGGGGTAATGACAATTAATTGGCTGGAGGACAGGTTAAACTAGAAGGCAGCAAGAGAGGCTAGGTATTAAACTGCACATATAATTAACTGCTCCCTGTTTACTGGAGGGTTATGGGGATAATATAAGGGAGGGGGAGAGGGAAAAAGGTAAGAGGGAATACAGAAATAAATTTCTAGCCAGAAATTTCATCAGCATAATCACAAACAGTTCAGGAAAAATTGTGACAGCATATCTTGGACTTTTACACACAGCAATAATGAAAACCCTGCTATTTCCAATAAAATGATTAAAGCATTTTTATGCAGCTGCCAGAAGCATGACAGATAAAACTGCAGAGCAGGAATTAATAGCAGCCAGGGATGGATATGGCATAATTGGAGTCACTGAGACTTGGTGGGGGTAGTTGCATGACTGGACAGTAAGTATAGCAAATTACGCACTAGTCAGAAAAAAAAATCACTCGCACAGGATTGGTTGTGATCTCTGTCTCTATCAGGCCTGAACTAGAACATAACCAAAAGGAGGACAAGGATTCAGACTGAACTAAAATTATTTAACCAAATACGGAGAGCAACCAGGTTGGGTCATATAATAATAGTACGGGACTTTATCAAGATATTGGCTGGGATAAAAAATAAACACACACATAAAAAGAGAAATCAACAGGGGATGCATGATTTCTGAACATCCTCTCGAATAGTTACCTCTTTCAGCATTTGAAAGTCGTGACCAGCTTAGGAAGCGTGTGTGATCCAAGAATCCTAATGGGTAATGTAAACAGCCAGCATTTGGGGAACTGTGACCATGGCATGATCGACTTTTAGTATCAGGACCAGTGCAAACAAGGCCAAAAAGTAAAACCAAGAAATTTGATTTTAATAAGGCCAACTTTAATTTAAGGTCATGCATAAACTATAAAACAGGAGTTATTGTTAAATCTACTAAAAGAAACTAGTAGGCCAGTGAGCAGGAAAGTTAGCTGGGTGGCTTTACTAGGAAATTCAGTGACACTTAGCCGGCTAAAGTTATAAGGTGAATTTTATGACAGGTATTTTTCCAGCCAGATTAACCTGGCTGTCTATATCTGGGTAGCGTGGCATAGACAAAGTGAAACTGCACCCTAGGAATACACCCCAGGGTCACCTCTTGCTAGCTGGACAAATTTTGTCCAGAAGTAAGTCAACCAGATAAAACATAGCTGAGGAACAGGAAACATTTTCACATTTTGTTTTTTTTCCCAGGGACAAGGTTGAAATTTATCAGCTGGGAGGGTGCTTGGAGGATAATAGAGGTCCTTTAGTAGATGTTTTGGGGTGACTAAGGGGTTTAATTTTTTTTTTCAGTTCAGGAAATGAATCAAACCAAGAAAAAGCATTAAGCAAATCAAAATCAAAGCAAAAATAAAATAAAAACTCCTAAAATGACAAAAGAAATCAAACCTACATTTTTGGGGGGCCACACATTCCTATTGTTTTGTACGGTAAGGTTTTGCTTAATTCTCATAGAAAAAGACAAATTGAAGACGTATTCATAAATCTGTAACTCTTCTTGTACAGAAGGAAAAAATTATATAATAGTTTACATGAATCCTCTTATCTCAACAGAGTAATAGTATACAGACCTGAGAAACTAGCAAAATCTGGACTGAGAAATCATGTCTCAAATTATCTTTTACAAGTGGAAGATTTTTGTGTCTAATAATGAACCACTGGAGCAGCAATTTATCCTAAAACAGCAGTAGTTTTGTGCTCTGAAGAAGGCCCTGAGATAGCTTGCACCAAACAGTGGTTGCAGCACTGCTATGATTGTATCAGATCTCTATGAAAGCAGTGGGATAACCTGCTAGGAATGGCAGTTACAATCCTAAATTAAATGTATGATTGTTTCAGGCCTCCAAAAAAGTGTAGGGATAATCTGCATGAGGAGCAATTACAAACCTAGGTATCAGTGATACACCAATTTAGGTCTTTCAGGAAGGCTAGGATGTCCTGCTAAGAGGGACCATAAATATCGGGAGGCCATACTTTTTAAACAGCATCACTAACTTTGGTAGCCATGGGAATCATTGCAAAACTCAGTATTAAGATAAGAAGGCATCACTGTTGGCTTTGTAAAAAGCAAAGTTGAAGATGGCAAGGTCTGAAATCACCAGAGGTGTGGAAGCCATTGCTGTGGCAGATTTTAGGCATGCTTGGGACAAATATGGAGGGCAGTATTAGGAAAAGGGGTGGGAGGTCAGGTAAAGACATAGGGAAGCGGGGAGTTGATGTTCGGTTACATGTGGGAGTTTATATGAACATTTTCTCTAAGCAGAAGAATCTCAACTAGGCAGACTGGATGAACCATGATCTTTACTGTCGTTCATTATGATACTAAGGTATTATGCATCACTAGACTCAAGAGCATTTGAACATCCTAGCTCTGAAAATGTCTACCTGGTAAATGCCATTTAGAACAAAGGGCTGATACAATGATCTCTTTGCCAATGTTATAATATTTATTATAGATGTGAAAATTTGAAGCTAGTGCCAACAATAATTTTAAATTTCTTTCTGATTTTGATAGATTGTATTTATTTATTTGATTTATATTCCACCTTTTCAGGCATTTCAAAGCAGATTACTTGCGGTACTGTAGGAATTTCCCTATCCTCAGAGGGCTTAGTCCTTTATCACTGTGATCTAAATAAATGTTATTGATAAATTAGAGGCAATAGAATTTGTTTTAATTAAAATCCAAGTCTCTATCAAATATTTCTCTGTGCTGCTGAAAACAGTTGAGATAGCCATCAGAGAGCATGATCTTTTTTTCCACAGTAAAGAGTTACCGTATTGTTAACATGATATTTCACCTCGTTGAGGCAAATAAATCAATTTGGGTTTGTTCCATTAAAAGCATGCAAACTTCCTGTATCAGTGGCGATGCCACATTACACCCATTAAGCAAAGATTAAAATTTCTTCCTGTGGAGTCAAAGGTGAGGCACAGAAGTGAAAGTGTCAGCAGGAATTCAAGCCACTTCAATACTATCAAAGATACTTCATGATATTTAATTGGTTACATATAAAAAATCTGTTACCAGAACTGTTAGGTTTTGACACCCTGAAAAACAAACTGAAACATATGGAGGGCAGCACTTAATAAAGAGAGGTTTTAAATGTCTTATTGATGCCTTAAATCCATCTCAGTTTCCTTGTACCACCAAGCTACCAATCTATGACATTTAATGCTGCAGCTACACTGAAGAAAATTACAACTGACTCTCTCTCTCTCTCTCTATATATATATATATATAAAATGAAAAACCAATGATTACATGAAATATTATGAAAAGATTTTTCTATATTTATTCATTATGAAAAAACTCTTTATACTAAAAATAGAATCATGTGTATAAACACAAATATATACAAAAATGATTCAAATCCTTAAAACCACTTCATCTTGTAAATATCTATGTGGTTACACAACATAAACACATTTTAAAAAGAAATGTCAAGATGCTGGATTATAATCCTAATATCATATGTACTTGAATATCAGCAAGTCCATATCCCACTAGAGTTTTTTGTGTTTACAACATATAGGCCTGGATTTATCAAAATGCACTAAATATCACATGTAATAGGAAAAGGGGTGTATTTTATAGTAATAGGCAGTTTATCACAATTTGCACTAATACCTATGTGAAGTGCTATCTTACAACAAATTGTGATGTGCCAGAATTGTTGTATTTCCTAGTTTTAAGCTCCTGGGGAGCTAGAGAGAGAGAGAGAGAGAGAGAGAGAGAGAGAAAGAGAGAGAGAGACTAGCCACAATGCCCACACACTACAAAGGTATTTATATCTCTATGGGAGGCCCACCTAGTAACTCGAGGTGAGGTTTAGGTTAGGGGTGTGCATTCGTTTCCTACGTATTGGTAATCTGCAACGTATAGGGCCATATTCGTTGTATTCTTGGGGAAGCGAAACGTATTGCGATTCCCCATAAATACAACAAATCTTCACTGAATTATTTGGCCGTCTAAAGGAGTGAATTTAAACAAACCCCTCACCCTCCTGAACCCCCCCCCCCCCAAGACTTACCAAAACTCCCTGGTGGTCCAACGGGGGGTCCGGGAACCATCTCCTGCACTCATGCCCTCGGCTGCCGGTATTCAAAATGGCGCCGCTAGCCTTTGACCTTACTATGTCACAGGGGCTATAAGTGCCATTGGTCAGCCCCTGTCACATGGTAGGAGCAATGGATGGCTCCAGGAGCTTAAAAGCATTTATCAAATAAAAAAGGTGTAGTTCAAATTCACGTTAAAGATGCGCGATACGGCTTCACAAAACTGTGAGCCCAGCCCAGTTGGCCAAATATCTCTCCCCTTTTTCTCATTTGCATCGCACCATGCATTATGTGCTTTCTTATGCATTAATGGCATTTTCGCATGCATTAAAGGCGTTTTTGCATATGAAAACGCCTTAACGCATGCAAAAATGCCATATAGCACTTTGATAAATGACCCTAGTTTGAAAATCAGTCCACAGATAGCTGTTTCTTCAACTCCTAGAGAAGTTACCCCTCTTTTTATTGCAAATCCAAACCCTTTATGAAGGTAGAGCAGTTAGAACCGATTTCCAGAATAAACTTGCTTCCTCGACAAAGATTTTTGTTTTGCCATGATACTGGCTTCCTCAGGAGGAAGTAACATTGCCATAATGCCCCGTATTTTAGCTACTAAAAAGCAGGCATGCATAATTAACCCTTATCCACCCTACATTTAGAGAGCATGGCTTAATTTGGGTCCTTTGTACCTACTGCATTTAATCAAATCCTTATAAATCTTCCCGTGATACAACTCGGGAACCACCACTCAAAAAATCTTCTTTAGTTATTTCATGCATTTTAAAACCTACAATAAAAAGCTTTTGCATTACACAATCTCCCAGTTACAATGAAATCTGTTCAACTATCTTGTATTCCCAAACAAACCTACATGTTGAAAATCCTAATATACTTCATCCACACAGAACTTACTGTGACCTCTCCTTTTGAATGCTTCATTTGTAATGTGAAAATGGAGGTACACGTTTGAGCCATCTTGTGACTACTTAAACAGAACAGCTGATGAAGGGTTCCTATACTGACCAACACTCTGTAGTTCTGACATCATCTCAAAATGGCAGTGTCTATTTATGTCAAAAAATCAGCTAAACGTTTCTAATAAATATAAGAAGATTTTTAAAGAAAAGAAATATTTGATTATTTATATTTTTGTGTCATGGACACTTGGTCCGGCTAAGAGACGGTGAAGAGTCGCTGGAGGAAGTCCACAGCGAAGTCTGTAGCCGGGAGGCAGACCAAGACCAGGAGACCAACTGGAGCTTCACCACTGGAAGTCAGAGGTCCCCCCGGGTGGAGCCCTTGGGGACCCAGACCGCTTGGACTTAGGTGTGGTCTCCTGATGAAGCAATGAACAAGAGAGATATGGGACAAGGCAGAACCAGGAGTAGTCCAGTGGTCATGGTGGGCAGCAGCGGTGCAAGACGAGGATATGAAACAGCAGTTGGGACAGGCGACAGACCAGCAGGAACCAAAGGCAGGCCAAGGATCAGAACTGGCAGCAGACGAGAGAGAACGAACAAGAGAGATCTGGGACAAGGCAGGCAGAGTGAAGCAGAACTGGGAGTAGTCCAGTGGTCGTGGTGGGCGGCAACAGTGCAAGATGAGGATACGAACTAGCATTCGGGACAGGCGACAGACCAGCAGGAACCAGAGGCAGGCCAAGGATCAGGACGGGCAGCAGATGAGAGATACCAAAAGCCAAGCTGAAGTCATGAACCAGGAAGACAAGCCAAGGAGGAAGCAGGAAGATGAGGATTGGAGTGGAGTAGGAAAAGGAACACCGAGACATGAACAAGCAGGACCAAAATCAGGAACATGATGGCAGAAACAAGCAGGATCAGGAACACAATAGCAGGAACAAACAAGATCAGGAATGCAAGCAGCAACTAGCACACCAGAGTGAGACCTGTTGCTAAAGCAAAGAGTAAAGGTTAGAATGAACCTACTTATAGGCCTGTGCTGATGACATCACTTCGGGGGCAGGGCCAAGGTTTCGCGCCACGTCCCCTTTAAATTCTGGTCTTCGGCACACGTGCCTAGTAGCGGAATCAGTGGCATCACTCGGCGGCGTCTCCCTCGTGGGGAGAATGCCGTAGGAAGGCCCTGTTGCGGTCCAGCCCGGGAGATCAAAGTCGCCAGTGAACTCCCAAAGTAGTGGGTAAGGGAAGGGGAGCCTGGTCATGGTTGTCTCCGGCCAGGTTTCACAATAATACCCCCACTTTTACGCCACCTCCCTGGGGGTCTTGGCTTGTGCAGATGATCTTGATGAAAAGAAAGGAGAAGATCTTTGTCCAGAATATTGGAGGCATGCTCCCAAGAGTTTTCCTCCGGGCAGAAGCCCTCCCAGGAGATCAAGTACTCCCATCTGCGGTGATAGAACCAGACATCCAAGACCTCCTGTACTTGATAGATAGGCTCGTCTTCAGCAACTGCAGTCTGAGGCTTCGGAGGCTGGCAATAAAAACGAGAATGAACCACTTGCTTGAGCAGTGAAACATGGAATACATTGTGTATTCGCAAGCGAGTAGCCAAGCATAGACGTTAAGAAACTGGACCCAACCGGTCAATGATGGAGAAGGGACCAATGTATTTAGAAGTCAGTTGCATTGAGGAAAGCCGAAGGTGGATATGGCGAGTGCTCAACCAGACTCGTTCTCTGGGACTAAGGAATGGAGACTTACGACGATGTCTATCAGCGTCCTTCTTCGCAGACTCTGCTGCATGTAGTAAATTGTCTTGCGTGGATTCCCAGAGCATGTGGAGTTGTTGAGCGGAGAGTTGGACCATAGGTATTGGCACATTCAGAGGAAGTGGCAAGGGTTGTTTGGGTTGTTTACCAAACACCACTTGGAAAGGAGAGGTCTTCATTGCCAAATGGATGTGGTGGTTGTAGGAGAATTCGGCCCATGGCAGTAAGGCCCCCAATCATCTTGCTTCTCACTCACAAAGGTACGGAGGAACGACTTTAAGGAACAGTTGGTCCGTTCAGCTTGGCCGTTGTCTTGAGAATGGAAGGCTGTAGTGAAGTCGAGGTGGACACCGAACTTCTTACAAAGAGCCCTCCAATACTTTGTGATGAACTGGGAACCTTGGTCTGAGGCGATGTCCTGTGGTAGGCCATGTAGTCGGAAGATATGCTGTGTGAAGAGCTTGGTGAGTTCGGGTGCTGTAGGAAGTTTGTACAGCGTTACAAAGTGCGCCATCTTGGAGATTCTATCCACGGTAACCCAAATGACTCACTTACCTTTGGATAAAGGTAAGTCCATTACGAAGTCTGTAGAAATATGAGTCCATGCTTCCATTGGGACTGGCAAGGGCTGCAAAAATCCCCAAGGATGACCGGGTAAAGGTTTCTGCCGGGCGCATGTGGGGCAGGAACTGATGTACGCTTGAACGTCCTGCGAAACTTGGGGCCACCAGTAGTGACGAGTAAGGAGTTTCAGTGTTCTGGCTCTCCCTGGATGACCAGCTGTTAGAGAGTCATGTGCCCAAGAGAGTACTCTCCTGCGATGACGTAAAGGAACAACTGTCTTGCCTGCAGGAACAAGGTCAGTAGCAGAACACAAGACCTTAGCTGGATCTAGAATGTATTGTGGAGTTGTCAGCGTATCTTCGAGCTCTGTGGTCCGAGAGAGGGCATCTGCTCTAATATTCTTGGATGCTGGATGATATTGGAGTGTGAAATTAAAGTGGCTGAAAAACAGCGACCAGCATGCTTGTCAAGGATTCAGGCGTTGAGCTTTACACAGGTATTCCAAATTTTTGTGGTCGGTGTATACCACTATGGGGTGTTGAGCCCCCTCCAGCCACTGTCACCATTCCTTGAAAGCCATCTTGATGGCTAAGAGCTCCTTATCTCCTATGCCATAGTTCCTTTCTGCTGGGGAAAACTTCCGTGAGAAGTAGGAACAAGGAAGGAGAGTACCCTTATTGGAATTTTGATTAAGGACTGCACCCACTGCTGGAGGCGTCTACCTCCACAATGAAAGGTCATGAAGGATTGGAATGTCGGAGGCACATGTTGTGAAGAAAGGCTTGTTTCAACACTTTGAAGGCTTGGACAGCCTCTGGTGACCAGTGTCTGGCATTAGCTCATTTTCTTGTTAAGGTAGTAAGGGGTGCTACCTTAGCTGAGTAATGTGGTATGAAATGACGATAAAAGTTCACAAAGCCAAGGAAGCACTGCAGAGCCTTGATGCCAGTTGGCCATGGTCAGTCTTGGATAGCAGAGACCTTCATGGGGTTCATATGAAATCTGGTGGAAGATACTATGTACCCTAGAAATGGTAGGGATTCTTGTTCAAAGGCACATTTCTCAGCTTTAGCAAAAAGGCAATTCTCCCAGAGACGTTGTAGTACCTTGCGTACGTCCCGCCTGTGGGTAGAGAGGTCTTTTGAATATATGAGTATGTCATCCAGGAACACGATCATCGAGGACTGAAGCATGTCTCTCAGTACTTCATTCATGAGGTTTTGAAAGACCGCTGGGGCATTACATAACTCAAAGGGCATTACTAGGTATTCGTAATGTCCATCCCATGTGTTAAAGGCGGTTTTCCGTTCGTCGTCAGTTTTGATTCATACACGGTTATACGCTCCTCTTTAGTCTAGTTTACTAAAGAGCTTAGCTCCCTGCAGTCTGTCTATAAGCTCCGGAATAAGTGGCAGGGGATATCTGTCCCGATGAGTAATGGAATTCAGACCTCGGGTCTCCAGTGGTGACTATACAAGGTAGTCTATACAAGGTCTGAGAATTCCATCTTTTTTTGCAATGAAAAAGAATCCAGCCCCGGCTGGGGACATTGAAGGACGAATAAATCCCTTGTCCAGGTTTTCCTTGATGTACTACATCATTGCTTGTATCTCAGGGAGAGATAGGGGGTACACGCGACTCCGAGGGGGTATAGTTTGAGGGGGTATAGTTCCTGGCAGTAGCTCTATGGTACAGTCAAAGGACCAGTGCTCGGGGAGTATCTCCGCTTGTTCTTTGGAGAAAACATCAGCGAACTCCATGTAGGGCGTTGGTAGAGATACTGTCGTGGTGGCTAGGGACAAGATGGGTTGTGGCAAGGTGGATATACAGAAAACAAGTAGAGTTCCAAGCTGTGATTTGAAGAGTCTCCCAATTAATTAACGGAGAGTGCTTTTGGAGCCAAGGGAGGCCTAGGACGATAGGATGAACAGATCTCTCCAAGACCAGAAATGAGATCACTTCAGAGTGGAGCACTCCAGTGTGAAGAGTCAAAGGTGCTGTGAATGCTGAAACGCACCCTGGAAGAGGCATGCCTTGAATAGAATTAATCCAAAACGGTGGTGTACGTGGAAGCAATGCGAACTGTAATTGTTG
Organism: Rhinatrema bivittatum; assembly: GCF_901001135.1. Lineage (NCBI taxonomy): Eukaryota > Metazoa > Chordata > Amphibia > Gymnophiona > Rhinatrematidae > Rhinatrema > Rhinatrema bivittatum. The sequence continues at coordinate 349,109,818 of NC_042617.1, read as the reverse complement.
GGCCAGCTCCGCCAGGATAAAGTTTCCTCCTGCTCTGGAGTCAACAAAGGCGAGTGTGGAGAAAGTTACTCCAGGATATTCAAGAGTCACTGGTACGGTACATTGAGGAGCAGAATTAATACGGCCTAGGGATAGCTCCCCGATGACACCTAGGCCCTGAAGTTTTCCGGCCGTTCACCACATTGGGCTAGAAAATGCCCTTTATTATCACAATATAAACAGAGGCCTAGCGAGCGTTGACGTCTCGTTTCCTCCGGGGAAAGAGAACTTCATCCCAGTTGCATGGGTTCCACCCCTTGATTACTTGAAAAGGCTGAAGGAGAAGACATGGGTAGAGAGAAGGCAGGCGTCAGAGTAACTGACCTTTGAATTGTCTTCCCTTCGCGAGTCTGTTGCTGAATTCTGCGGTCGACCCTTCCTGCCAGGTCAATCATACTGTCAAGATCATCAGGAAGGTCTCTTGCCGCTAGCTCATCCTTGATGCGAGAAGACAGTTCCTCCAAAAAGATACTGTGAAGACAGTCCTCCCTCCAGTCTAACTCGGTTGCCAATGTGCGAAACTTGACCACATATTTGGCCAGGGGCCAAGAACCCTGGCGCAGGCACAGCAATTCATCAGCTGCCATGGATTTTCGAACTGGTTCATCGAACACCTGCTTAAACGTGGTTACAAACTGCTGTAGGTTTCCCAAAATTAGGTCGTTGCGTTCCCATAGTGGGGAGGCCCAAGAGAGGGCCCTCACATCTAGCAATGATACGATGTAGCTGGTCTTCACCAGATCGGAAGGGAATTGTGTCAGCAGCAGTGTAAATCTTATATAGCATTGATTAAGGAACCCACGAAGGTGCTTAGCTTTGCCCGAGTATCGGGGCAATGCTGGTAGATGCGTAGAGGCCGCCGGCCCGGGACGCACTACCAGAGGATTGGAGTCCAACCGGTTTGCCAATCTTTCTACCGTTGCTGCTAGGATATCCAAGCAGTGTTGCTGCTGCTGCAGTTGCTGGGCAATACCAGGGATGGCCTGAAGACCAGCAATGTCCGCTAGGTCTATGGCCTTAGCAAATTGTTGTGTCATGGACCCTTGGTCTGGCTAAGAGACGTTGAAAATTCACTGGGGGAAGTCCACAGCGAACTCCCTAGCCTGGAGGCAGACAAAGACCATGAGACCAACTGGAGCTTCACCACTGGAAGTCCGAGGTCCCCCCGGGTGGAGCCCTTGGGGACCCAGACCGCTTGGACTTAGGTACAGTCTCATGGTGAAGCAAGTAACAAAATAAGTCCAGAGGAGACCAGCTGGAACTTCACCACTGGAGACCCGAGGTCCCCCCCGGGTGGAGCCCTTGGGAATCCAGGCCGCTTAGACTTAGGTGCGGTCTCCTGGCGAAGAACGAACAAGAGAGATCTGGGACAAGGCAGGCAGAGTGAAGCAGAACTGGGAGTAGTCCAGTGGTCGTGGTGGGCGGCAACAGTGCAAGATGAGGATACGAACTAGCATTCGGGACAGGCGACAGACCAGCAGGAACCAGAGGCAGGCCAAGGATCAGGACGGGCAGCAGATGAGAGATACCAAAAACCAAGCTGAAGTCAGGAACCAGGAAGACAAGCCGAGGAGGAAGCAGGAAGACGAGGACCAGAGAGGAGCAGGAACAGGAACACCGAGGCAGGAACAAGCAGGTCCAGGATTAGGACATGATGGCAGGAACAAGCAGGATCAGGAACATGATAGCAGGAACAAGCAGGATCAGGAACACAAGCAGCAGCCAGCACACCAGATTGAGACTTGTTGCTAAGGCAAAGAGTAAAGGTTAGAATGAGCCTTTTTATAGGCCTGTGCTGATAATATCAGTTTGGGGGCCGGGCCGAGGTTTCGCGCCACGGCCCCTTTAAATTCTGGTCTTCGGCGCGCACGCGCACCTAGAGGGAGAAGTCAGTGGCAGCACTCGCCGGCGTTTCTCTCGTGGGGAGAATGCTGGAGGAAGGCCCTGTTGCGGCCCAGCCCGGGAGAGCGAAGTCGCCGGTGAACTCCCGATGTAGTGGGTAAGGGAAGGGGAGCCTGGTCGCAGCTGTCCGCGGCCAAGTTTCACAACATATATTGGCTGTGATTTATTGTCTTTAATACCTTCTTTGCAACCAGAAATACATTCCTATGAAATATGTGTAAAAATAACAGTTTCGTAAAGAAAATGATGAGCAAAGCTATATGTTTCAGCTATCCCTTATTTTATTATATTTCAATTGTAGATAGAGGGAAAGTATGCCTGGCGCCATAGTTATAACATAACTCTGTCCCATCTTAAAGTGCATGACTGCTATATGCCAAGAAAGGGACCTCTTCCAATAAACTTCCTGAACAGTTTCATAGAAACATAGAAATGACGGCAGAAGAAGACCGAATGGCCCATCCAGTCTGCCCAGCAAGCTTCACACATTTTTTCTCTCATACTTATCTGTTTCTCTTAGCTCTTTGTTCTATTCCCCTTCCACCCCCACCATTAATGTAGAGAGCAGTGATGGAGCTGCATCCAAGTGAAATATCTAGCTTGATTAGTTAGGGGTAGTAGGGGTAGTAACCGCCGCGATAAGCAAGCTACACCCATGCTTATTTGTTTTACCTAGACTATCGGGTCGATACAGTAAGGCCGTGGTAAAAACAGTGCGGCAGTGTCAGGCGCACCCTTCCTCCCCGCACCCACAGTTCTCTAGACCTAGCGCCTGATACAGTCTTCTAATCGCATGCAAATGCATGCCGCGGCTGTGAGGCGTTAGGGAAGGGTTATGCCCGCGCAACCCATTTTACTGTATAGGCGCTTAATACAGCGCCTATACAGTAACCTGGGTGCGCTGGTACCTGTCATTTCAAATGACATTTGAAATGGCAGGCACCAGGAAGTGTAAAAAGTGTAAAAACCCAAAAACCTGTGTGTTATATAAAAAATATTAAAAAAAATATTAAAAAATAAAAAAAAAAATTTAAATACCTGTCGGAGGGCCGTGGGTCCAGGCGGCGGCGAGAAGCAAAAAAAAAGCGGCATCCGGGGGCAGCAGCGGGGGGGCAGCAGGATCCGGGAGCGGCGGGTAGGTAGCAGCGGCAGCAGGGGGGGAGCGGCATCCGGGATCCGGGGGGAGCAGCGGCAGCGGGGGGGCAGCGGGATCCAGCGTGTTCGATCGGGCGAGCGGGTAGGTGGCAAGAAAAGATGGCCGCCTGCACGGGGAAAGCGTGCAATTGGCCGCTGAAGACGTGACGTCACGACGTTTGGCGGCCAATTGCACGCTTTCCCCGTGCAGGCGGCCATCTTTTTTTTGCCACCTACCCGCTCACCCGATCGAACACGCCGGATCCCGCTGCCCCCCCCGCTGCCGCTGCTCCCCCCGGATCCTGCTGCCCCCCCCGGATCCCGGATGCCGCTCCCCCCTGCTGCCGCTTTTTTTGCTTCTTTGCTGCCCCCCCCGCTGCCGCTGCTGCCCCCGGATCCCGCTGCCCCTGCTACCTACCCGCCGCTCCCGGATCCCGCTGCTGCCCCCGGATCCCGGATGCCGCTTTTTTTTTGCTTCTCGCCGCCGCCTGGACCCACGGCCCTCCGACAGGTATTTAAAAAAATTGTTTTATTTTTTTATGCTGCCCCCGGATCCCGCTGCCCCCCCGCTGCTGCTGCTGCCCCCAGATCCCGCTCCCCCCCCCCCCCCCCCCCGTAGCAGGCCCGAGCCTTGCTACTTTTTCGTTTTTTGTTTTTTTTTGCTTCGGGAGGAGGGGACCGGACGGGGCTGCAGGAGACCGGACTGGGGCTACACCGGACGGCTGGACTGGGGACCAGGCGGGTAAGCAATGTTTTTTTACACTACACTACACTAACTCCTACTAGGGGGAGGCGGTAAACTAGCAGGTTAAGGCCGCGGCAGAACAGCGGGTTACGGAGGAGATAATATCAGCGCCCGTTACAGTATCACAGGGGAATAGCTAATTCCTTCATTATACAGCTTTTTCGTTCATTTACATGCTGGGTGCGGAAAGGGTTAGGTGTTTATTTTAGGAAGCGCTAAGGACGCGTGAAACTGGAGACTGTATTGCTGGATCGCCTTACTCGTCTGTATTGTGCGCTCCCAGCACGTTACAGACGGGGAATCTTTAACTGAACGTTACTGTATCGAACTGTATGTTGTACAGCCCTTGTTGGTTGTTTTTTCTTCTCCCCTGCCATTGAAGCAGGGAGCTATGCTGGATATGCGTGAAGTATCAGTTTTTTTCTCCCCTGTCGTTGAACAGGCAATCATAATGTCCCCTTCATCTTTCCCCACAGGATTCCTTTTCCTTTCTCCTCTGTTTATCCTATGCCTCTACAATCTTTTTTCCACTTCTCCCTCTTCAGTCTTCTTATGCTTTTCATAAATCTTCTCTATCTTTCTTTATCGTTAATTGAGATGTACAAAAATACAAGCATAACATTTGAAACATTAAATTTGAGGAATAAAAAGGCATAAAATAACATAAAATAAAAACATAAAAATATTGAAACAGTACTCAAAATGGCAGATATTTACTAAACATTGTTGCAGTCTTTCTCTCTTCCTACTGCAGCCTACCCTCTCATTACTTCCTTTCCCTGAAATTTTTTATGCAAGCTCCATAGCCTAATCTCTCACTGCCACAACAGAGTGTCATGTTCTTTCTCTCTACTCTAGCACAGCTCATCATACCTATCTCTCCCTGTGGAGCCTCTTTACCTTCCAAACCAAGTTGGAGAAGCAGTGGCTGCTCTGAGCATCTCTCCTGGCTGGTAGATATACTAAAATTCAGAAGTTTCCACTTTGAAAACTCTTGCATTATTTCTCAATACAGGAGTTTCAGAAGCAGAAAAGATTGTCTTAACCCATCTATTGGACCAAGAAAGTTGCTCAGTACATCTTCTCTGATCAATCCTCTTTCCTTTCTATCCTCTCCTTCAGGAGGCTGCCTTGGGGTAAAGTGTATCCTGGCCATGGTTGCTGTTATTCCTGTATGGGACAGCCTGAACTAGGTTCTTCTTTATCGCACACTCCTATCCTGGGTCCTAGTCTCACTCTCCCTGGCTAGCTGCCACCTGCATCCCAGGTTCCCTGGGTGTGCTGAAGCTAGAATATCTGAGAGGAGATAAATTGGAGGCTGCAGGGGACTGGCAGGGCAAGGAACCACCGTCAGCACAATTTCCCTGCAGCAAACAGAGCAGAGCCCTGGATCCAGTCTTAAAGGGTCTGCAACACCTGCAACTGGCCGCCCTCACTCAGGCCCATACAGTAAAGTCTGCTGGAGAGCCACACTCCGAGGCGAGTGCCCACTCTCCCAATGTGCACCTAGGCACCTCTCCTGGGCGCGTGATTCTGTATTTAAATTAGGGCCCGCATTAATAAGGAGGCGCTAGGAACACTAGCGCATCCCTAGTGCCTCTTTATTGATGGAAGCGGCAGCTGTCAGTGGGTTTGACAGCCGACACTTAATTTTACTGGCATCGGTTGTCGAACCCACTGACAGTCGTGGGTTCTGAACGCGGACGCTGGCAAAATTGAGCATCCGTTTTCCAACCCGCGGGCAGATTTTTATTTTTTTTTATTTTTGGGGCCTCTGACTTAGTATCGCTATGATATTAAGTCGGAGGGTGACTCGGGACCGCCCTCCCAGCCCACCCCTGAACCGATGCCACGCCCCCGGATCCATCCTGGACACGCCCCCTGGACATGCCCCCTGGACACGCCCACGGACACACCCCTCCTGCCCCATTTATGAAGCCCCGGGACTTACGTGTATCCCGGGTCCTTGTGCGCGCCGGCGGCCTATGCAAAATAGGTGCACCGGCGCGCGAGTGCCCTGCGCACGTAAATCCTGCAGGATTTACACGCGCAGGACTTTTAAAATCTAGCCCTTACTGTATGGAAATACCTGAATGGAGCAGCAATTATTACTGTATGCAACTTGTTGGGCAGGCTGGATCATCCATTTTGGTGGTTTTCTGCTGGCATTAGCAATGTTTCTATTCTACTACGTGAGGGGCATGAAATCAGGCCACCAGGCCACAATGATTTTATTTTTATCAGGTCATTGCTACTTAACTAGCTGTATTCTTTTTAATTTAACTAGTTTTCTGGCCACACAAGGCTGGATCATTTACACCTCACTGGTAAAATTCAAAAGATAAGAAAGCCAGATGGTGAAAAGTTATTTGGATAAAGGTAGCTGGATAATTTTAATTGGGGATATTCAGAGGGACATTTATCCCATTGAATATCCTAGATAACTTACTTATCTGGCTAAATTTACATAAATAGATAGATGCACATACATAGCATATATGCATATAAAAACTGAAGGACTTTGGTATTCAAGTCCAAAATCACAATTTGTTGGGGCCATCAATATTTAAAGGGAAGATCAGCACAAGGACAATGGGCTTTATTTGTGTAAACACACATTTGTAATAGACAATTTTCTAGCCTGGCTTATAATGACATTAAATGAGAAATGTTATCAATTACAGAGAAGTTATCAGTTGTTTTACTATTTAACAGAATTTAACAGAATCAATGTTCCCACTTACTGGATAATATACATTTTCCAAAACTGGTGCATATTCATGAAACAAGGGAGAGGGCCTTCTCTACAGCAGGCACCTTGCTATGGACTGCTTTTCCAGCCTTTTTAAGATCTATGAAAGACACTAAAATGTTCATGAAAGCATTGAAATGAAGACTCACCTTTTTTTTAAAAAAAGAATTTGAAGTAATGGACTAATGATATACATACCAACCATGTACAAATTATCTTCATGTTTGGCTGCTTGTTTCTTTAGTTTCTCGGTATTCTCATGTCTGTTTTATGTACATTTTGGATTTTTATGTATATAGATTTTGTTCTCCACCCAGAACTAAGAAAAGGCAAGTAACAAATATCTTAAATATATAAAATGCTTAAAGAGGCCAAACAATTGACTCAGGGGCAGTGCTTTGCATACAGAGGACTTGGGTTGAATTCCTGCCTCGGGTCTTCTATCTCCACTTCATGGATGCGGCTAAATATTAGGGATGTGCAGAGGGATGCCATACGTTGCATTCGGGATTCGTATTTGTCTGGGGGCAGATACATTGCATTCGGCAAGGGGGGCCCCCACAATATATTTATACGTTAATTCTTATTTGTTTCCCGGTTAAAATTAAATTAACTACAATCCCCCACCCTCCTGACCCCCCAAGACTTACCAAAACTCCCTGGTGGTCCACTGGGAGGTCCAGGAGCCATCTCCTGCACTCACCCTCGGCTGCCAGTATTCAAAATGGCGCCGATAGCCTTTGACCTACTACGTCACAGGGGCTACCGGTGCCATTGGTCAGCCCCTGTCACATGGTAGGAGCACAAGATGGTGCCGGCCATCCATTGCTCCTACCATGTGACAGGAGCTGACCAATGGCACCGGTAGCCCCTGTGACATAATAAGGGCAAAGGCTATCGGCGCCATTTTGATTACTGGCAGCCGACAGCCCGAGTGCAGGAGATCCCTCCCGGACCCCCACTGGACCACCAGGGACTTTTGGCAAGTCTTGAGGGACCCTCCTGACCCCCAGAAGACTTGCCAAAAGTCCAGCGGTGGTCCGGGAGCGACCTCCTCCACTTGGGCCTACGGCTGCCAGTATTCAAAATGGCGCCGATAGCCTTTGCCCTTACTATGTCACAGGGGCTACCAGTGCCATTGGTCAGCTCCTGTCACATGGTAGGAGCATAAGATGGTGCCGGCCATCCATTGCTCCTACCATGTGACAGGAGCTGACCAATGGTACCGGTAGCCCCTGTGACATAGTAGGTCAAAGGCTATCGGCGCCATTTTGAATACTGGAAACCGAGGGTGTGAGTGCAAGAGATGGCTCCCGGACCCCCCGCTGGACCATCAGGGAGTTTTGGTAAGTCTTGGGGGGGGTCAGGAGGGTGGGGGGTTTGTTTAAATTGGCTCCTTTAGACGGCCGAATAATTTGGCGAAGATTTGTTGTATTCGTGGGGAATCGCGATACGTTTCGCTTCCCCATGAATACAACGAATATGGCCCTAAACGTTGTGGATTACCAATTCTTAAGGAACGAATGCACACCCCTAATATGCAGCATCCACAGCTCCTGGGCAGGTTGTCTCACTGGAGATAACAAATGGCCAGACTTGTCTCCACATTAGTCAGATTCCAGAGGAAGCCATAGCTTATGGTCTCTGGCTGAAATTGTTTTTGCTAAGATGACTTTGAGTTGAGAGGGAGATATAAAATAGAAAAAACACCCCAGGTAAAATGAAGGCTAATGGTTCTGTAGCCCAGTGCAGGAGGAAATTGCTAGGCAAAATAAACATACAAAAAAACAATCAATGTTCCTGTTAAATGGCACAGGCTGTAATGGAAAGCACCACATAGTCTTGTGGGACATTTCGGTCTTACACAGCAGAAGGCTTCTCTCTGTTGAATGAGATTCAGTAGAGCTAGAGTGCAGCAAATCTTAGCCAGTCTGCTGCCCTGAAACGTTTGCTGCCCTAGTCACAGGCATAATGGGTGCCTATTGACAAATCCAAAGCTAGTTTCCAATGAGAAGCAAGAATAAGAATGATTTTTTAAATCCTTGCCAATATCTGCTTTTATGACAGTTGGCATTTGGCTTTACTTAGCAACAGTATTTTCCCACCAAACATTAAACATGATTCAACTGAAACAAGTCATAGGTGAACAATATATTTCCATATCACATTTTTTATATTTAGAATGATGATTCATGTTTATCTACTTGCAAGTTTTAAAGCTCAAAATGTTCTTTTAGTGTTGGTATTGTTTACGGAAATGAGTCAATTCATGGTAAAAAATACAAACTCCTAGATTGAGGGAATTCTTAGTGATTGCGAATCATTACATCATGTTTTATGGTTGGGAAGGATAACAGAAAAAGTATCTTCTCTCTTCCTCTTGTCAAATACTCTTTCCCTTCATTCTTCCCTTGACTCAGGAAACACTATTTCTCCTGCTTCTCTTCCTCAGATATTCAATGCCATTTTTCCTGCTAAGTTCAGACTTAGGGAAACAAATGCTGGTATTTAAATATTTAGCTGGACAACATGGCGCCAAAGTGACATCCCTTCAGCGCCGTTCAGGATGGCCGGTGCCACCAGTTTTAAAGGTAGAAGAGATGGCAGGAACAAATGGGCATCATTTCTACTCTGTTCTAATGTTGCAGCCATTATTGGACCTCCAGAAAGGGGTAAGTGGGGGCTGAGGCGATCCCTGACCTCAGCAATTTTTGAAGTGGGAGAGGGATTTGAAGGGTCTGGCTAAGCCCTGGCTGGGCCCAGCTCAATCCAGCCTGGTATCTCTAGGCTCCACTCAATTTTGCTGATGGAAGAAGGCTCAGAAGGAACCAGGAAGGTCTCCACTGGGCCTGACCTGGACCCCAAGACTTGTCTTGGGGTAGGAGTGGTCTCAGGCTCTTTTCACCCTCTCTTTTTTACCCCCTGAAAATGAAAATACTAAAACATGTTTGGTATTTTTGTGAAAGGCCATTTTTGGTTCATTCCATTCAGAGTGAACAAAAAATGGCTTCATTTGTCAATTTTTCACCATTCATTTGAAACGTGTGCACATCCCTAGCAGACAGCCTACATACATCTGAAGGTGGAGAGAAGATGACTGCTGCTACAGTGATAGCTCTTACCTTCCAACTAGCTGGACTGGGAGGTGCATCTTGGAAGAGATGCTGCTTCAGTCTCAAGATCAGCAAGAATCACTCTATCTGTGTAGGCAGTCTGCCTTGAGAGGGGTGGGAGTAGCCCAGACTGCCGAGGGATCAGAGAAGAGGGTTGATGAACTCTGTTCTTTGAGCAAGTTACTCTTGTCTGTGCTATTCTCCTCTAGCACCAATTTCCAACTCTGCGCTTTTACCTTACTGAGCTAGACTTCCTGACTCAGTGCATCATGCTCCCTCTCTGGCTCTATTCATGTCCAATCTAAAAATTCACATTTTTGAGGCTTTTTTTTTTTTTAATCCTAATACTTCCCTATAACAAATAAACTTCCCACAAACATTTTTACATCTGTTTGCCTTGACTAGAAGCTAAACTCCATGGAGAAGGAGTCATCTATATTTATCTGTACAATGCTGCATGTCCAATAGTGTTTTAAAAATGATAAGTTGTTGTAGTAGTAGCAGTACTAGAAAGAGTGGAATAAAAAAAAAGAGAAAAGAAAAACAGCCAAGCAGAAAGAGTGCTCAATGTAAATAACTGTCATGGCTATCTTGATTCCCTGAAGGTTAAATATAAAAAAAAAAAAAAAATGCTTATTAAAGGTAGCCAGGCTCCCACTAATTAGAGTGAAGAAGAGTAGAAAAGGCGTGGATTTCATCTTTGAGATGACCCACAGGAGCTATATCATCACAGATGAACAAGACAAAAAGCCAAGTTTATCTCACTGGATAGAAATCTGTCAGAGGGAAAGCTATCTACAAGAGGAAGCACTCTAAAAATAGGACTTTGAAGTTTATTATTATTCACAATTGGTGGAAAATGAGCACTAGGATATAAATCACTGGACCTTGACTACAAAGATTTAATGGTATGAGAAAATAGATGCAACAAGAATATGTCATTAATGACTGGAGCAAGAATGTGCCAAATAACGTATCAGGCTTTAAATAAGTGAACTACAAAACCACAAAAAACCTTGTTAAATCAACCCTCCTTAAAAAAAAACAAAAAACACTGTACTATCTAGGACCTAAATGGCTGTTTCTGGTATCATATTTTGTAGTATTGGCCACTGAAAAATGGCTGTCCCCAACCACATATAATCATATACCAAGGGGATAATCCTTTCTTGTCATCATTTTTTCAAATATTTTCAAATACCTATAAAATCATTTGAAATTGCTCTGTCTTTCTCCCAGATATTTTACCACGGGACACATACTTATTATGACTAATAGAATTATTTATCTAGTGGATTTGGTAAACTCTTGTGCTGTCACTTTATTTTCTGTCTGTTTCCGCTGTCTGCATTGCATCCTGTGCCGGACACTGCCAGCATTTCTATGATTGTATGTCTGCTTCAGAAGCCAGGGAGAATTAGGGTCAACATGTATCTCATTCAAAAGTAGAGATGTGAATCGTGTCCTCGATCGTCTTAACGATCGATTTCGGCTGGGAGGGGGAGGGAATCGTATTGTTGCTGTTTGGGGGGGTAAAATATCGTGATATATCGTTAAAATTGTTAAAACCCGCTAAAACCCACCCCCGACCCTTTAAATTAAATCCCCCACCCTCCCAAATGACTTAAATTACCTGGTGGTCCAGCGGCGGTCCGGAACGGCAGCGGTCCGGAACGGGCTCCTGCTACTGAATCTTGTTGTCTTCGGCCGGCGCCATTTTCCAAAATGGCGCCGAAAAATGGCGGCGGCCATAGACCAACAGGATTCGACGGCAGGAGGTCCTTCCGGACCCCCGCTGGACTTTTGGCAAGTCTTGTGGGGGTCAGGAGGCCCCCCCCAAGCTGGCCAAAAGTTCCTGGAGGTCCAGCGGGGGTCAGGGAGCGATTTCCCGCCGCGAATCGTTTTCCGTACGGAAAATGGCGCCGGCAGGAGATCGACTGCAGGAGGTCGTTCAGCGAGGCGCCGGAACCCTCGCTGAACGATCTCCTGCAGTCGATCTCCTGCCGGCGCCATTTTCCGTACGGAAAACGATTCGCGGCGGGAAATCGCTCCCTGACCCCCGCTGGACCTCCAGGAATTTTTGGCCAGCTTGGGGGGGGCCTCCTGACCCCCACAAGACTTGCCAAAAGTCCAGCGGGGGTCCGGAAGGACCTCCTGCCGTCGAATCCTGTTGGTCTATGGCCGCCGCCATTTTTCGGCGCCATTTTGGAAAATGGCGCCGGCCGAAGACAACAAGATTCAGTAGCAGGAGCCCGTTCCGGACCGCTGCCGTTCCGGACCCCCAGGTAATTTAAGTCATTTGGGGTGGGGGATTGAAGGAGGTAGGATTTGGCAAGGAAATGTTTAAGTTATTTGGGGGGGGTTCGGGAGGGTGGGGGATTTAATTTAAAGGGTCGGGGATGGGTTTTAGCGGGTTTTAGTGTGCCGGCTCACGATTCTAACGATTTATAACGATAAATCGTTAGAATCTCTATTGTATTGTGTTCCATAACGGTTTAAGACGATATTAAAATTATCGGACGATAATTTTAATCGTCCTAAAACGATTCACATCCCTATTCAAAAGTATTTGTAAAATGGAGGCCATCTTTTGAATGAGATATGTGCATAAATCAGGGAAGCCAGAGTTCAAATCTCACTGCTGTTTCTTGTCACCTTGAGCAAGTTAGTTTACCTTCCATTGCCTCATGCATAAATTTAGATTATAAGACCTCTGGGGATAGGGAAATATCTACAGTACCTGAATATAATCTGCTTTGATGTAGAGAAAGATGAAATTCAAATAAATAAATTAACAAGAGAACATGACTGCCGCCATCTTTAAAGATGGCCGCCGCCATATTTAAAAATGGCGCCGGACATCCAGTGCTCCTACCATGTGACAGGAGCCGGCCAATGGCATGGATTCCCTGTCACATGGTAAGGGCAAAGGGCCATCGGCGCCATCTTTATGAGTGGCAGCCGATGGGCCGAGAACGGGAGATAGCTCCCAGGACCACCACTAGACCACCAGGTAATTTTAAAATGTTTTGGGGGGCTCGGGAGGATGGGGGAAGCTAAGGGGTCATTTTTAAAGGGTCGGGTGGGTTGTTTTTTTATCGGGCCATCGGCGCCATTTTTGAGTGGCAGCCAAAATGGCGCCGATAGCCCGAGAGAGGAGATCGGTCACCGCGCCCCCACTGGACCACCAGGTAATCGTAAAAAGTTTTGGGGGGGTTCGGGAGGGTGGGGGAAGGTAAGGGGTCAATTTTAATGGGTCGGGCCTTACTAAAAAAAAAAATAACGATATGAAAGGGAACCTATTCCGTTTCACATCACCACCGATCAGATTTTTTTCCCCCTCTAGCCGAACCCAATCATTAAGACGATCGGGCACACGATTCACATCCTTACTATAGACTAAGTAATTCTAAAATAATTTTACTAATTTCCAATCATTTTCAGATCAATGTAGTAATATCACCAGATTTGGATGTAGCTAAGATGGGAATTTGTAATCATGTATGGAAACTTAGAATAATGAAGAGATATTATATAAAATTAGTGATATATTCTCTATATCAGCAGTTCTCAACCGGTGTGTCAACCAGTGTATCACCAAGCACTCACAGGTGTATTTTCACACTTCTTGATCCCCCGCTGCTCCCCCTGCCCCAACGAAATAGGTCCTCCGCCCAGGCTTAAATTGCTGTTAGCCCGGACTGGATGCAGCAGGAGAGCTGGAGTCAGCGGCACCAGCATGGTCTCTTCTTCCCGACCCCCTCCCCCACAGCCCAGAAGAGGAAGTGGTATGCATCGGCTACGTGCACGGGAAGAAGAGAATAAGAGACCATGCTAGTGCACACAGCATCGGCCCGAAGAAGAGAAAAGAAGCGCAGCCTGAAGAATGAGCAGCGGAGAGCAAAAGAGGAGCAACATCAGCCCCCGTGTCCAATGGGACTCCTTTCTCAAGGCCGCGAGGGCTGAAAGTGTAGGAGGCTGCTGCTGCCGTTAGGGCTGGAAGCATAGGAGGTTGCTACTGTTGCTAGTTCGGTGGGGGAAGAGAAAGAGAGCGAGTGAGTGAGCAAGCATATGTGTTTGAGATCCTGTGTGTATGTGAGTGAAATATCATTTATGCGTAAGTGTGTGATTGAGAGCCTGTATGTGTAAGTGCGTGATTGAGAACCTGTTTGTGAAGGAGAGTATGTGTGTGTGATTGAGAGCCTGTGTGTGAGAGAGATAGCATGAATATAAGTGTATGATTGAGAACCTGTATGTGCAGTGTGTGATTGAAAACCTGTTTGTATGAAAGAGAATGTGAGTGTGATTGAGATCTTTTGTGTGTGAGAGAGATCATGTATATGTATAATTAAGAGCTCGTGTGTATAAATAAAAGAGAGAGCATGTGTGTCTGTGTGTGATTGAGAGCTGGTGTAGGTGAGAGAGCATATGAGTATGTGATTGAGAGCCAGCCTGTGTGTGTGTAAGTGTGAAAAGATAGTCAGCATGTGTGTAAATATGTGATTAAGAGCCTACATAAGTGAGAGAGAAAAAGCATGTGTATATGTGTGTGAATTAGACAGCATGTGTATATGTTGTGATTGAGAGCCAGTGTGACTGAGAGAGAAGAGACAGTTGCAAGCAAACCATCCCTCCTTCTGCTAATTTAAAAAAACCTCAGGGCACCTGGATATCAAACATTCCCAGGTATGCTTCCATTCAGTTTGGATAACTTTGGGCTCATACAGAATGTATTTGCATAAGTTTACCCACATATCAGGCAGGCAATATTTTTATAACAGGCTGTATCTGCAGGTAAAGTACCCTCTGTTTAGTATTAATAAAATCAATTTCTCTTTGATACCTGTAATCCCTTCCTTCAAATGCTTCCCTTTCCTGTCTCATCTTCTCAATAGTCTTCTCATAAGCCTTCCGAAATCTTCAATCTGCTCTCTCTATCAGAATGTCACTAATAGGTTTCTATATCATCTACTCAGGTGCTCCCATGGCTCTTAGCATCCCTTCACTGTCCACATTAAAATGGATCTATTGTTTGGTTCCTTCCTTTCTTTCTGCTCTAATTCATCAATAGTACCCTCTATGGGGCCAATGCAATAGTTGTACGCAGAAAACGGGCATTCAGTGTTGGGTGCCCACTTTGATAATGAGCACCTAGCCATCTCTCCTGGGTGCGCAATTCAATATTTAAATGAGGAGTCATGCTAAAAAACAGGTGCTAGGGAAAAATGTGCATCTTTAGTGCCTCCTCGACATCAGCCCCGAGGAGAGGCGGCTGTAAAGTGGGTTGGGAAAATGGACGCTCAATTTATGAGCGTCTGTTTTCTCCCACTTCCAACATACACGGCCTAGATTGAGTATCTTGTGTGTGTATTGGACATTGAGAAATGTTTTTTTTCAAAAACTTTTTTTCTTAACTAAATACTGCTTGGTTCTCCTATTTAGTATCACAATTATACTATTAGGAGGAATCACAGAAAGTAGGATTTTTCTTTTTTTTCAATGCACCCTTGACCATGACATACCTTTATGCCAGCCCTGGGCTGTAATAAAATTTGTCACGTTGCAAGGGCGTATTGAAAAGAAAGCTTTATTGATTCTTTCAAAAAAGCCTAATCATATCTAAAATTGTGTGACATTACAGTTGTTGGTGAGCCTATTTCTTTGTAGGTGTTGCTGAATTCATGTTCACTAGGATTTATCTTACCACTGCTGTACTGAGTGCATTGGAAAGATTCCTAATCTATGTAGGGTTCCTCTTAGACACAAAAAAATCCTACCTGAGTTCAATGTTTTCTCCTCTGTCTCCCAACCTGTGCCTGGTCCCTTTGGATGGAGATTCCTCTGCGAGTCACCAAGGTCTTTTGCCTTCTTCTTGATGTCTGTGACCTCTCAGAAGGAAAGGTCAGATGTCAAACTTCAGGACTGAACTATTGCTGCTCCAGCCCCAACTGAGGAGCGATGGCAAAAACCCCCTCCTCAAACAAAAGGGTAAAATTCTCTGATAGATAGGAACTCACTGTCATGAGGGGGGGGGGCAGTGACATCATCCTGCTGAATGGCTACTTGAGATCTAATCTCCCGACTGAATCCAGTAACATCCTCGATTAATACTGGTAGGCTTACCCCATAAGGATGTGAAATGAGTGATAAATATCTTCTCATATTCTACAATGTCCTTGAGAAAGAAATCAGTGGATTTAAGACAATGTCCATATGCGAATGCTGTCCCAGTGATGACAGAAGCTAGCAGAGATGGCAGGGATTTGGAGGAGAATGTATTAAAAGTAGGCCATAGGGACAGCAATGATGCACTTACTGTCTTGAGCACAGAGACACTTATGTGAGCCAATTCTCTGAGGTGGTTTCAGGAATTGCGGCAAGATATGTCTGGCATCACAGAAGAAATTCTGGATGCTGAAGTGGTACTCTGGAGTGACTTTACAGATCTTGGCAATTGGGTAGAAGGGAATATATTGTGGCTGGATGTACAAGGTGCAGCCCTCACACAATGCCAATGGTAGTTGGAGGCCACTGATTTGGTGAAGTATAATTAGGAGCTGAGGGAGCAACTAAAAGACATTGAAAATAGGTCTCCACATGGCAATCTTTGTTTTTGTGGGGTACCTGAGGGGCCTGAAATCAGGGACTGTGGCCAAGTGGTGATCAGCATTGTACTATGGTATTAGGCCATAATGAAGAAATGGCAGAACTTCCCACTTTTGAGTCTGACAGAGCATATAGATCAATTGGACAGCCACGGGGACACTTCCGAAGAGGCAAAATTATATGCTTTAAGAAATTTTCATCCAAAGAAAAGATTTTACAGCTCACTAGAAGGATGGGCCAAATTGATGGGAAGAGCCATGTGAAATACTGAAGTCTGTTTCTTTTTGGTCTTTGTTTCACTATCAACGGGAGTTCTTCGCAGGTCAGCATAGTGGAAGATGTTGGCAAGATCCTGACTGCAGTGGGTATGTTATTCCAGAAGCCGATTGAGAAAAAGAGTGTATCAACGATGCAAATAAGAGAAGAATTGGCTAAGTGACAGTGTCTATCTAACAGAGGGAGGAAGTTAAGAATAAAGTGGGTGAACCTTCCTTTTCAAAGGATACCCTTACCTAAGAACTGGATTGAGAGTACATTATATGAAGTAGAGATTAAGGAAATGCATTTGTTTAAAACGAAAGTGCAAAATGTGACTAATAAGGCCGATTTGTTTCATTTGGGGTACCTTGAAATGAACTGGGGGGGGGGGGGGGGGGGACCAAATAAAATGAACTTATTTATTGCATTAATTTTAAAAGAATGCATTAGGTCTAGGCTTAAAACAATTTTTATATATGAATGCTGTCATGGCATGACCTGCGCAAACAACATCAGTTGAAGAAGAAAGAAGAGGATGACAGATGTGCTTCGAGACCTGGGATTCAGGCCAGAGCCTGACCCTAGGCCAAGGCCCAGGTGTCAGGACCCAGCAACCAGGCCAGATCACGGTTTTGGTACTGGGTCTGGGCTTTGTCCTAGGCTGAGACAAAGCCCAGATCTAGGCTGAGTCCTAGGCTCAGATCTAGGCTGTCCTAGGCCCAGATCTAGGCTGTCTCAGTCCTAGGCCCAGATCTAGGCTGTCCTAGGCTGAGTCCTAGGCCCAGATCTGGGCCAGGCCCTGGCCCAGATCTGGGCCAGGCCCTGGCATCGAACCTGGGTCCAGGTTAAGGCCCCAATATCAGGACTCAGCCTCCAGACCAGGCCATAGCATCAGACCTGGGCTCAGGCCCTCGCCTAGGCTGAGGCCAAGGCCCAGGTGTCAGGACCTAGCCTGGTGGCTTCCTCGGATACCCGACAGATTAGGTAAGTGAAATTTTTGGGGGAGCTTGTGTGTCAGCCAAGGCCCCAGTATTGACCCTGGCCTTGGCCAAGACCCTGGAATCACGTTTGGGTCTAAGCCACGGCCCCTGCATTGGGCCTTAACCTATGCCCTATGCGAGGCCCCATCCTCAGGCTTAGGACAGGGCTTGATGCATTCTTCTTAAATTAGTACAATGAATATGGTTTGTTTCATTTGGGGGGCCCTCAGTTTGTTTTGAGGCCCCCAAATGAAATGAATTGCCCTTATTAATCATGTTTTGCATATTCATTTAAAATGAATTGATCCCTATTACTTGATAGGGAGATTATAAAAATGGATATATGACAAGTAATAAAAGAACCCAAGCTAGGTAATACACCTGGATTAGATGGGGTTTCGGCAACAATTTATAAAGGCCTGTGATTATGAAACCCCTAGTTTCTATGTTTATCTCCTTACTGTTGAAAACACATTTCCAGGCTCTATCAGTGTCCCATATCCACAATAAATGTAGATTTGTAAATACTACTACTGAAATTTGGAACGGTAGCTCCAGTATTGATCCATTCGGAAGGTTGGCATTGGATAAAATGAGTAGGGTATTGAACCTAATATGGTGGACTCAGCATAATCATAGTCCCTCTATCTTGTTAGCAATAGATGCTGAAAAAGCATTTGCAGGGTTCGCTGGCCAATTTTATTTCAAATACTGGAAAAAATGGCGTTGGGATGTAATTTCCTGACATATTGAGCAACTATATGAGAAGCCCTTGGCTTGCATTAAAATCAATGGAGATTATTCTGCTTGCTTTCCGGTGTGTAGAGAATAGAGATACTCATTAGGTGTTCCCCTGACACCCATTATCTTTGCTCTATCATTGGAGCCCCTTGCATAGAGGACCAGGAGTACTACTGAGATATCAGGGATTGAGATAAGGGAGGATGTTTATAATTCAGCCTTATTTACTGATGATATTCTATTCATTAGGAAGGCTAGTGCTGGAGACCCTAAGATGAATCTGTTGAATGTACCTGATTTTGAGGGAGAACCTCATCAACTATCCCTTGTAGGGCAAATTATCATTGCTGCTAGGTGTGAATTGGCTAGCCGGTGGAGGAAACATCTTCCACAAGAAGCACAGCTCTGCTCCTGATTTGAAAAAATACATTTTATGGAGATACCTATTGCACTCAGACAAGACACATTCTGGAATTTTGAACAGGAGTGGGCTTCATGGGTGAAATAGAAGTCAAATTAATCAGTATTGTTTAAGATTTTCTCTTTGATTACTTTTGTATATAGAAGTGCCTTACCATTGCTTTTATCTTATTGATTCTTCTGGGGCAAGCTTCAGGGTTAAGGGGATGGGGATGGAGGGGGGGGGGAGGGGTAGGTGAGGGAAGGATTTGGAATTTAGAATGGGAGTTATAAGAATGTGTTTAATAAGATGACTTATTTTTTGTTTTGCCATGAGAATTGTTATAGTGGCATTTATATCACTGTCACTGCAGTTCTGTCTCTCTCCTCCAAATGGTTCTACCAGGTCTTCTGTGTCCCAGCCTACGATGCAGGGAACTGCCATCATCAAAAGGCCCAGGCATCCTCTCCCCAAAATAAACAAAATACTTGAAACTCCTCAAAATTAGCAAAAGTCTATGTTCTTAACCAGAAGCAGATCCAGACTGGCATGCAGTGCTGAGAAAGGAATAGCCTCCTAAAAGTAACCCCAGTGAGAAGGATGGGCATCACACTGAACGGAAATATACCAGAACTTCTCACTCCTTAAAAGCTCAACTCAAATCTCACACCTTACATACTCCTAGACCCCTTTTCAAGGCAGGCATACGACCATCTCAGTCATCCTCATGGGGAGGTGTTGATAGGTTGGTATCTCCCTCTCTACAGTTATCTACATGGGCAGGGACCTGAGGCCTCTAGAGGGAAACTAGGGTCCCCCCCACAAGGTTGTTTATGCTCCACCCCTAGATTTGTGGAAAGCGCCACCTAGCTTCTAGGGTCAGAGGTTTCACACAGGCAGAATCAGAAAATAGGAAGCAGCTATCTAGACTTTAAGTCTACTCTATGTTTCAATAAATTAGTTTCATTCAGTTCTCAAGCCTTGGTCTGGATTTCTAAAGCACAAAGAGAGGCACAAGGCTAATAAGGAGCAATTCGTTAAGGAGAGAGACACTGTCCAAGGGGCAGGATGTTTCTCTGTGCTAACTACGGTACCTCTTCAACTTTGGGCAGGTGGGCACAGATTTGCCTCATGGACTTCTGAGATGCAAAGCGTGGCCATGCAAAAGAGCCTATGCTCACTTTAGAGAGACCACATTCCGCAGCTCAATTTTTATTTTAACACAGAGCATTAAGAGGAGTTTTAAAGTGTGGATTTTTCATGGAGTTTAGTACTTAGACCTTATTATTCCCCATTCTATATGGTTTGTTTTTCCAAATTCTTTCTTCCCCAGCGATGCTCTCTGGCATCTATTGACTCCCTTTAAATAATCATTCTAGTATCGTCTTTCCATGTTAAAGCCTTTACGCTGTAAGGTTCCATTCTGGAACAGAACAAACATATAAAATCAAAATATAGATAGATGCAACAGAAAAGCAAGGTTTTTGGTAAGATCAAGCCTCTGACACATTCTAGGAAAAAACAACTTAGATTTTCTTATATTGGCTCAGGCCAGCTCAGGAATAACATCAGATTTGCCTATCTCAGAAAGGCCCCCACCAACCAGGCTTTATTAGAAGGTTTTCTGTTAGGAGACTTTCATTATTCATCTTCCAGTGTGTTGACTGATGCTTTCCTCCCCTACTTCCTAACTAATCTGCCTTACATCTATCACTGTTCCATGTATGGGAGGAGAGAGGCTCCTCTCTTACCATTACTTACATTTCTTTGGAAAGGATAAAAATGTCATTTATTTAAAGTAAATATAATTGAGCATTGCAAGATTCCAAGAGCCCCAGTGCCTCCAGTACAACGTGTACCTTCCATTAAAGAAAAATCACAAGCGTGATATGTCCTACTTCTTCTTAGTGTTTATCTATCATGTATAACAGTGGGTTATAAGAGCCTAATATGTTATATATAAGAATTAGACTCGGAGTACATTCCTGCTGTCTGCCCTGCTTCTGCAGTAGGTAAAGTACACATTATGAATTTCTGTTCTGATAAAAACATATTTAATATGATATGAGTGTTCTGGCGCTCTGTACTTCTCTGTTGAGACTCTTACTTTTAACAACCTCCAGAGTAGCAGATAAAGCAGAAGGCAGTAATCATTACTGAAATGGATTTGCTGGCAGAATTAGACATCACCTCCAGGAATCGATAATCATTTGAAGTTAACGGGGGGTGATTAAATGACCACCTTTTTATTTTTGTTCATGTTATGTTGCTTTTTATCTTGATTTAGAGCCATATGGCCAAAAACAAAGATAAACCGAGCAATTTGAAACCACAATTCAATGTGTGGCCTACCCATTAACAAGGCACAAGCATTTCATTCCTTAATAAACCTTTCTCTGTCAAACAAGAAGTCTCAGTAAAAGAAAAGTAAAAGTTCCACACACAGACAATATTAATGGCTATTCCTGGGACTACATGCTTTTTTTTAGCAATACACTTCAATAGTTTTCCTGCAGAAGTAGGTGCAATAGTTTAGTTTATAATTTATTATCCCAAAGTTTGCTCAGGGATATCTCTGTTATCAAATGATAATGTGTTTTTTTGTTTGTTTTTTTGGTTAATCCTCTTTCACCACAAGGTTTTTCCTTCCTTACTGCAAGATATTCAATAACTGTACGGAGTACTTTTTTTTATTTTCCCAGATAACAGTTACTGATCTGCATCGGCAACTACTAAAAATAAACTACCATACAGTAACATCAACCAGAAAGCATGGCCAGAGGGCTAGAAAATCAGCCAAGTGTGTCTTGCATGTTTTTCAATCTTCATGTTCAAAGCTCAGGAGATTTGCCTTTTTATCTATGTTTTATTAATCTGAGGCTATAAAAAATGTTTTTTTCTTGTGTTAGCCAGACATATTGGAGTAAATTAAAGTTCTTATACATATTACTCTGGGGAAAAAACTGGAGTCCTAGTAGGTTGTAATACTTTTTAAAGGATCACCCATTCCCTCCCCTCCTAAAAAAATAAAAACTAAATAGATGTTGTTGCAATTAATGAGCTTTTGATATCTCAAAGATCTCTTTTTCATCTGAAAAGATGAAAAGGCCTATGATGTCTTGAAAGCTCTTGGACTAAAACATGTTTCTTGTTGATCCTTTTAAAAATCATCACAACCCTCAACTATAACTACAAAAACTCTGCACTTTTTCTAAAAAATATTATTTATAATTTTCAAAAAATTACAATAAGCAAATGCTTGTTAGAAACTAGGGCTTCACACACTAGTATATAGTAATAATAATACAATAATAATCTAGTGAAAGAAAATATTCAATGTCAGAAGCCCAAGACTAGTCCCCAAAGAGAGAAAAGAGGGATATAAAAGACATAAATATAATACAGAAATATTTATTTATTTGTACACTGATCAAGGAAAATAAATGAATGTATTACCTACTGCAATAAGTTTCAGGAGCCAAAGAAGAATCCTACAGAGTCTTATATTCTGGAAAAGCTTTCAATTGACCAGGTTTAAAAAAGATATAAGTATTTCCAGTCAGTTTAATTATACATTCCGCAAGATATCTAAAAGAAAAGGTAGCTCTAAACCTAAAAATTACATCCCTTTGTAGAAGAAAAGCTTTCCTCCTGACTTCTGTATCTTTACAGATGTCTGGAAAGACCCATAATTTCTGTCCCATAAAGGAAAAATTCTTATTAGAAAAAAAACTTCATAATAAGATTTTTGACAAATTCAGTGGACAGGTAACCAATAGGGTAGTATGATCATTAATAACATCAACTACACCTTTTATGGTGTAGTTATTTGGTGCGAAAGCCGGCAGCCAGCACACTGCAGTGGTGCAATGGCTGCCAGTTTTCGCAGGCCCACCCCCTGCTTTGCCCCCCCGCCCGCCATTACCGCTGGATTTTCTAAGGTCACAGAACTTAGAAAATCCAGCTACAAATCTTGCTGAACTTGGAAGATTTAGCAGGTCAAATTGACAAACTGAAGAGTAGCAAATCACCTGGATCAGATGGTATACACCCCAGAATTGTGAAAGAACTAAAAAATGAAATTTCAAACCTATTAGTAATAATTTGTATCCTATCATTAAAATTGTCCTTTGTACCTGAAGACTTGAGGGTGGACAATGTCACCAAGGGTTATTTGGGAAACTATAGATCATTAAATTTGAATTAAGTGATGGGAAAAATCATGGAAACTATTCTAAAGAACAAAATCACAGAACATGATTTAATTTGACACAGGCAGCATAGATTTACCTAAAGGAAGTCTTGCCTCACAAATTTGCTACACTTTTTTTGAAGGGGTTAATAAACATATGGATAAAGGTGAACTAGTAGATGTAGTGAATTTGAATATTCAGAAGGTATTTGACAAACTCCCTCATGAGAGGCTTCTATGAAAACTAAAAAAATCATGTGATACGAGGCAATGTCCTTTTGTCGATTGCAAACCAGTTAAAAGAAAACAGAGAGTAGGATTAAATGGTCAGTTTTCTTAGTTGAAAAAAGTAAACAGTGAAGTGCCTCAGAGATCTGTACTTGGACCAGTGCTTTTTAATATATTTTTTAATGATCTAGAAAGGAGTACGATGAGTTAGGTGATAAAAATTGCAGATGACACAAAATTATTCAGAATAGTTAAATCACAAGTGTATTGTGATAAATTGCAGGAGGAGCTTGAGAGACTGGAAGATTAGGTGTCCAAATATAACAGATGAAATTTAATGTGGACAAGTGCAAGGTGATGCATATAGGGAAAAATAGCCTGTACTGTAGTTACATGATGTTAGGTTCCATATTAGAAATTACCACTTAGGGAAAAGATCTAGACGTCATAGTGAATCATTCATTGCAATTGTTGTGTGAACATGCGTGAACGATTTTAATGTGCAGGTGGGTGTCATCTAACGCACGCAAGGCAGGGGGGGGGGGGAATAAAAAATATGTGTGGCTACGCATATAGGGAAAAATAGCCTATACTGTAGTTACATGATGTTAGGTTCCATATTAAGAATTTCCACCTAGGGAAAATATCTAGGCATCATAGTGAATAATACATTGAATTTGTCATCTCAGAGTTCTATGGCAGTCAAAAAGCAAACAGAATGTTAGGAATTATTAGGAATTATTAAGGAGAATGTCATAATGCCTCTATCATTCCGTGGTGAGACTGCACCTTGAATACTGTGGCAATTCTGGTCGCCACATTTCAAAAAAAGATATACAGTGATTGCACTGAAGAAAGTACAGAGAAGGGCAATCAAAATAATAATGGGGATAGAATGGCTCCCCTATGAGGAAAGGCTAAAGAGTTTAGTGCTGTTCAGCTTGGAGAAGAGATGGCTGAGGAGGGATATGATAGAGGTGTTTAAAATCATGGGAGGACTAGAATAGGTAAATATGAATCAGTTTGTTTACTCTTTCAGATAATAAAAGGATTAGGGGGCACTCCTTGAAGTTAGCAAGTAGCACTTTTAAAACAAATCAGAGAAAATTATTTTTCATTCAAAACACAATTAAGCTCTGGAATTCATTGCCAGAGGATGTGGTTAGGGCAGAAAGTATAGCTGGATTTAAAAGAGGTTTGAATAAGTTCCTGAAGTAGAAATCTATAAACCTTAATCAAATTGACTTACGCCCAAATTTTAAAAGCCTGACGCACATAAAAACTCGGGGATACGCACATGGCCGGGCCATATGAGCACCAAGCACATTTTAGAAATGGCCCAGCCATGCACATATCTCCCGGTATGCACAGAAGTGTCGGGCCATCAAAAATGGGTGGGCTGGGGGTGGGATCTGGGCTGGCCAGGGGTTGGGGCAGGAGATGGCCGAGACAGCACCATTTTGTGCTGTCCCGTGGAATCACACACCAGCCAACTGCTGGCATGAACAACTTACATCTGCTCCTTAGAGCATGAAAGTAAAAAAACAAAAAAATCTAGAGTAGTTAAGTTGAGATTAGGGATTGGGGAGGAGAGGAGAAAAGGGAGGAAGGCTAGGTAGGGGGATAGAAAAGTTCCCTCCCAGTCCTATCCCCCTGCCTAGACTTCCTCAGGTTTCTTCAGGCTACACTTCCAAATGTCAAGGCATGAGGTGGAAGTTAATACCTTTTCAGAAGCAGCTGAAGAGAAACAAGAGTTGCTTACCTGTAACAGGTGTTCTCTCAGGTCAGCAGGATGTAGTCCTCACATGTTGGTGATGTCACTGGATGGAGCCCTATCACGGAAAACATTTCTGTCAAAGTTTCTAGAACTTTTGACTGGCACACTGAGCCTACTAAACAAGCCCAGCATGCCATAATCCCTGCAGCCACAGGGGTCTCCCTTCAGTCTCGTTTGTAGCAAAAAGTGCGAGCGAAAAAATAAAATAAAACGTTTCAGACCCAACTCCACGGGGTGGCGGGTGGGTTTCGTGAGGACTACATCCTGCTGTCATGGGAGAATACCCATTATAGGTAAGCAAATCTGCTTTCTCCCAGGACAAGCAGGATGGTAGTCCTCACATGTGGGTGATTATC
Source organism: Rhinatrema bivittatum (assembly GCF_901001135.1). Taxonomy (NCBI): domain Eukaryota; kingdom Metazoa; phylum Chordata; class Amphibia; order Gymnophiona; family Rhinatrematidae; genus Rhinatrema; species Rhinatrema bivittatum. The sequence continues at coordinate 349,084,595 of NC_042617.1, read as the reverse complement.
TAGCTACAGGCTGACTCATATTTGTTTGGACCAATAGCGTACAACTTGTGCAACAGGCACAACAACCGGTGTACTGTTGGTAAAAATGAGGCAGCCTGAAAATCACAGCAGGTGGATGTGGAAGAAGTTGGGATTACACTGGAAATAAGTTCTTCAAGACAGATTGGCCAAAGGCAGAGTCTTGACATCCTTCCTTGTCCAGGCAGTAATGTGCTGCAAATATGTGGAGAGAGCTCCATGTTGTAGCTTTACAGATGTCAGCAATCGGTACTGAATGATAGTGTGCTATTGACTTTGCCATGGCTCTTACTGAGTGCGTCTTCACTCGTCCCTGGAAAGGAAGGCCTGCTTTGTCATAGCAGAATTTAATACGGTCTGCTAGCCAATTGGAGTTTTTTTGCCCACCCCATCTCCTGGTTTGTTTTTATAGAAAGAAACAAAGAGTTGGGTGGATTTCCTATGGACTGCAGTGCGGTCTAGGAAAAATGCAAGTGCACGTTTACAGTCCAAAGTGTATAAAACCCTTTCGCCCTGGTGAGGGTGGGGCCTTGGGAAAAATGTGGGCAAAACTATAGACTGATTCAAGTGGAAGTCAGTAACTACCTTGGGAAGGAATTTAGGGTGCGTATAAAGGACCACTCGGTCATGAAGGAACCATGTATAGGGTGAGTATGTGACAAGTGCTTGTAACTCACTAACCCTTCGAGCAGATGTAATGGCTACTAGGAAGAGAACTTTCCATGTACGAAATTTAACATCCCAGGAGTGCAAAGGCTCAAACGGGGAGCACATGAGCCTTGTAAGTACTACATTTAGGTCCCACTCAGTGACTGGTGGTAGTAGAGGAGCTTGAGTTGTAGTAGGCCCCTCATAAACCTACTCACAAGGGGTTGCACTGTTATCAGGGCATCCCCAACTGCTTTGTGGCATGCTGAGATGGCACTCAGGCGTACCCTCACCGAAGAAGTCTGGAGACCAGAGTCTGAAAGGTGACAGAGGTAGTCTAATAGAGATGAAGTGGGGCAGGAAAAAGGGTCGATACCTTTTTGCATGCACCTTATGGTAAACCTATTCCACTTAGAATGATAGGATTTTCATGTGGAAGGATTTCGTGAAGGTACAAGCACTTGAGAGACATTGGTTGAAAGGTTGAGAGGTTGCAGGATCAAGCTTTCAACATCCAGGCTGTGAGGGATAGGGTCTGAAGATTCAAATGAACATGCCTTGGTTCTGAGTTATGAGAGTGGGCACTGTGCCCAGGCGAATGGGTTCTCTGATTGAGAGGTCGAGAAGCATAGGAAACCATACTTGTCAAGGCCAATATGGGGCTATGAGTATCATTGACCCTTTGTCTTGTTGTAGTTTCACGAGAGTTTTGGCTATCAGCGGTATCGGGGGATACACGTATATGAGGCCTGTGTTCCAGGGGCGAGCGATGGCATCCATGGGTAACTTGTTTTGTTGTTTGTGCAGGGAGCAGAATCTGTTCACTTTGTGATTCAGTTCAGATGCAAAGAAGTCGATTGTTGGTTGACCCCAATGCGGGAAGATTCTGTTCATTACCACAGGATCCAGAGACCACTCGTGGGGATGGAACTGTCGACTGAGGTGATCTGCTAGTAAGTTCTGTATGCCTGCTAGATAAGTGGCCCATAGATCCATGGAGTATGCAAGGGCCCAGGACCAGGTTTGCACAACCTCTTGGCAGAGAAGATAAGAACCTGTGCCACCCTGTTTGTTCAAGTACCACATTGCAACAGTGTTATCTGTTTGTATGAGAATAGTCTTGTGAGAAAAGCAGTCCTTGAACGCATATAGGGCATAACGTATAGCTCGAAGCTCTAGGAAATTGATCTGAAATGTTGCTTTGAGTCTCGTCCAAGTACCTTGAGTTTGAAGATTGTTCACATGAGCTCCCCAACCCAAGTTGGAGGCATCCATGGTTAAAGTCACTTGTGTAATTGGTTGCTGGAAGTGTAGACCTGTTAGCAAGTTGGCTTTGGTTGTCCACCAGAGAAGTGATTGACGTAGCTGGTGGGTTACATGAATCTGGGATGACAGAGGTTGAGTGGCTTGGAGCCACTGAGATTTCAAAGTCTATTGAGTTATTCCCATGGCCAATCTGGCCATAGGAGTGACATAGGAGTGACATGGACCATGGAAGTCATGTGGCCCAGCAACGTTAGGAATTGATGGGCTTAAGCTGTGTGTTTTGTATGCAGAAACGTAGCTAGCTTGGAAAGTGTGTCTGAGCGGTCGTTGGGCAGGATGGTCTTTGTTCAAATCTGCTCTGATGAAAGTCAGGAGGTGATATGGAGTCAGGTAAGATTTTTGGTAGTTGATGAGAAATCCCAATGAGTGTAGCAGATTGATAGTGAGCTTGAGAGCATCGAGAGCTCCTTACTTGGATTGGCTTTTGATGAGCTAGTCATCCAGGTAAGGAAAGATGTATATGCTTTTCTTGCATAGATGGGCTGCAGCCACTGCTAGGCACTTTGTAAATACATGGGATGCTGAGGCAAGTCCGAAAGGCAAAACCCGGTACTGAAGGTGTTGATGTACCACTAGGAAATGCAGGTATTTGCAGTGATGTGGGGATATTGGAATGTCAGCGTAAGCATCTTGAAGATCCAGAGAAAAGAGCCAATCTCCGTTTTGTAGAAGGGGAAGCATGCTGCCCAAGGACATCATCTTGAATTTTTCTTTTCATAGAAATTTATTGAGATTGCGGAGGTCTAAGATGGGGTGGAGGCTGCCTGATTTCTTTGGAATGAGAAAATAGCGGGAGTAGAACCCTCTGCCCTGCTGTGCTTGAGCAATGGGTTCCACAGCCCTTGCACCCAGAAAGGTTGGACAGTTCTGACTCTAGAAGGGTTGTGTGATCTTTTTGCATCCACAGTGGATTGGGTGGTGAATCCAGGGCTACCATGAGGAAGTTTAGATGCTATCCCTGGATTATGATGGATATAACCCATTGGTCTGAGGTAATGTTTAGCTAGTTTGTTATGAAGTGGTGAATTCAACCTCCTACTGGCAGATCTGGATTTGTGGAGTGGCTGCTGTTCTCTGGATAGGTTTCAAAATCCAGAGGTGTGGCCTGTTTGAGGTGGTGGCTGAGGCCTGGATGTCTTGAGCTGTCGAGGATGTGCTCTCTGAGATGGCCTGGTTGGCCTCACGTGAGATGCAGGTGAGTAGTATCTACAAGGGCGATAAAATGGTTTTCTAGGGTTCTTTCTTGTGGATCTTCTTGCAGAGGAAGGGGCCTCAGTAGTAACTGTGGATAATTGCCGCAGGGTCTCATTATAATCTTTTAGTTGAGCCACTGCATCTTGTATCTTGTCTCCGAATAGGTTTTCACCGGAACATGGCAAATCAGCAAGTCTCAAATTAGATGCTTTCAGCCAGGCCTACCTCTTGGTGCTGATGCCCATCGCTGACACACAAGAAGCTGTTTCAAAGGAGTTGTAAGCAGCATGAAACTCATGTTTCCCAGCCTCAAGGCCTTTCTGTAGTATGACGTTGAGACTATGTTGCTGTTGTTGAGGAAGAGAGTCAGCTATTCCCTGAACCTGCTTCCAGAGATTCCTTTGATACTGTGTCATGTAAAGTTGGTATGCAGCCATGCATGACACTAGCATAGAGCCCTGAAGGGGGATCCAAGATGGCATTCTAGAGTGAGGGTCTGTGCACGCCTCTCTCCCTGCTTACCTGAAACGTTTTGCCTATGCCGCACTCCGGGCGAAAACGACATGCCCGTGAGAGGCTGAATCTGGAGGCCTCTTCACAAGGTATTATATGTGGGCCGATGGACGAGCATATCCTCCGAGGAATTTGAACGCTGAGAGAGGAGTCACTGGAGGATAGTGATGAGACGCACTTACATCCGGTGTCCTCTTTGGCTCAACAACATCTTTGTCCCCGGCAGAGAGAATAGCTCCCGAGAACCCTGACCCACCCAGAATGGTTTCCGGGTCACGCCAGGGAGGAAGCTCTGTGAGGAATGGAGGAAGCTCCAGCCAGCACAGAACAGACAGTAACTTCAGGGTTAGACGGAGGAGAACCCCGACGAGGAGAGATTCATGCTGGGGAATGGACTGCTGCCTGGCAGAATGGAACAGTCATGGACAAAGGAACACTGCAGGAGTTTGAGACAGATCTGGCCTCGATGGTAAGACCAGAGATTTTTTCCTTGGAATCGATTTGAATGGCAATTGAGACTTTGAATAGAATGTTTCCTTGCAAATAAGACCTATTGTGAAAAAACTAACCCAATTGGAGCCACAAATATCAAAACTGAAAGAGGAATTAATAGAAATTAAAAAGCAAGTGTACACATTAAAATCAGAAATAGGGGAGGTGAAAAAACAACATCTTGGAATGATAAAAGATAATTTATATTTTTTAAGGAAAGTTGGAAATATGGAAAATTATATGAGAAGTAAGAACCTGAGGTTAATCAATTTCCCAAAAAAGATTACCGTTTATCCTGTTGAAATGTGGACTAAGTATGCAATGGAAAATTTGAAAATGCCACAAGCCACATTACCCCTCCTATCAAAGATCTATTACCTTCACACAAAAAGGAAAATTCCTGCTGAAGGTTTAGAAATGCAAATCTTGTCCCCATTGAACCTATCTGAAATCCTTGAAACATCGGTGGAAGAAGAAGCTCAACCAGCAGCATTGATAATTTCTTTCCTATTGGACTCTGATAGGGATTGGATCCTTAGAGTTTACTTTCGTAATAAAATGGAATTGTTTATCGGTATGAGGGTTCAAATGTTTCCTGATTTCGCTAGAGAAGCTCAGTTAAGGAGAAAACAATTTTTAGAGTTAAAATCAAGAATAGTACAGATAGATGTGCAGTTTTTTCTCAGATTTCCCTGCGCCTTGTTAAATTTAAAGATTTAAGTTATACCTTTTTTCAACTATTTCAGCTGGAAAAGTTTATAAATGATAGGGTGACCGTTAGACCAGAGAGTAGCCCGATTCCTGAGCATGAGTAACCTCATAAAGAATAAATTGTTCTGTTAATAATTTACAATTCCTCTCTAGTGCTTTCTGTAAACAAATACGGTAGCTGTAGTTATGTATTTCCTTTTTTTAGTCGTGTGTAATGATGGTATTTTACAAGTTTCCTATGGAGTGTAATAGGGATTAATATGTATTATTATTTAAGATATCATTATGTCGTTTTCTTTTCAATTGTATACATTGTATCATTGAAAAAAGCTTAATAAAGAGAAAATTTAAAAAAAAGCATAGAACCCTGAAACATCTTGAGACCCAAAATATTAAGGAATTTTTGGTCTTTGCCAGGAGGTGTTGAAGAGTGAGGGCGCAGTCTTCTGGCCTTCTTCTGTATGGACTCAACTAACACTGACTAATGGGGTAGTTGTGGCTTTTGGAATCCAGGAATATGTTGTACCAGATAAGTTGCATCTGTCCTCTTATTCACTGGCTGGACAGTACAAGGATGCTCCCAGAGACAATGCTGCTGATCCACTAGCACTTCATGGACAGGGATAGCTATAACTTCTTTTGGAACATCAACAAATTGGAGAACTTCCAAAGTTTTATGGCGTGTGTCCTCCTCTGTAATCAGGTCAAAGGGAATTGTCTCTGATATCTCCCTTACAAATTAGCAAAGGAGAGGTCTTCTGGGGGAGATTTTCTTCTTTCTTCCAGAGGAGATGGTTCTGATAAGATGTCCTCCATGGATGTGTCAGTGTCAACATCTTCCCATATGTCAGAAAGTGTCTCTAGTCGAGACCTGAGGGAGGGAAGAAGATCGGTACTGTAGGATGTGTTTGCACCGATGGATCCTTCAATGGCCTCGATGGAAGATGCGGTGGCACCGATTTGGATTTTGGCGGCACCATAGGCATCGAGGAGAAACGTGGGCCTCTCGAACCCAAGAGCTCTGATAGACCAGGCAACATTTCCGGCATCAGTGGAATCGGTATTGAAAGTGGACTGGAGTCCTTGCCTTCATCTTCTGAGGACCCCGGAATGGGAATCGGGACTTTCAGAGACTTTGCAGGATGCTTTGGCATCGGTGGCCTGGGATGTGTCGGAAGGACAACAATGAGTGTATAAAATCGGGTTAGCAACGGTGCAAATATCGATGGCTCTGGTGTCGGTGTCGGTATGGGGGCCGGCATCGATGGCTGTAAGTCTCAGGTAGCATTGAGCACTGCCTGGCGGAAGAAACCGTCCAGTTCCTCCCTGAAAGCTGGTGTAGATATCGCAGCTACACAAAAAAAAGAGCCGGATCAATCCCACGCCCGTTCCCTTTTTGAAAAATAAGCAGGAGACATACCGTCCCAAGTTGGAACATGAAAGGAGGTAAAACGAATATCCAATTGTAAATCGATACATCTAAGCTCCTGATGAAGTGGGTAACGCAAAACTTCGGCCGTCGTCTGTGAGGAGGTATCAACTACACCATCTAAAGCCGCAAATGATTGAATACACCGGGTGGTCTCTGCCTGAATTGCAGAAACTTGCCAACAGGTTTGCTGATGCAGCATTAATATAAATAATAATCTATAAAGCAAATGAAAAATTAAAAATAAAAAAGAACAAAAAGTGTGATATAAATACTATACATATTTTTTGGCACCGATATATTGAAGTTTTTTGCATTTCCCTTTTTTTGCATTTGTAGATATTGCAGCTACAGGGGGAGGCAGGCTAGGTGCTACTGGCACCTCCACAGGAACTTGTGGGGGTTCAGTACCCGGCACCGATATTGGTGGGGATCGCCTTGGTTTCTCGGGTAGAGAGGGGGTTAAAGGCTCCTTTTCCTGTGTCCTCTTCACAATTGGCTCAATAGCCATCAAAGCCAATGCAGTGGCGGTGCCGGCACCGGGAGTAGACTCACATCGGTGCCGGTGTCGGTGCTTCCCTCGGTGTTCAGTCTGGTCTTTCTCTGGCACCGAGGAAGATGATACAGATGCCTTAGATGGAGTCAGTGATGGGCGGTCACCTCTGCCCTGGTGCTCCTGGCAAGGTTTGATGACCAGTTTCTTAGATGCTCCTGCCGGGGACAATTGAGTGGACATCGATGGAGTCAACTTGATTTTAAACAGGGTCTCCATCTTGTCAAGGCAAGCCCGCCTACCATTTGGAGTCATTATGGCACAACTTGGTAGTGGGAAACATCGTGTGATGAGCCAAGGCACAGCACACAGACATCATGTAGGTCAGTAATCAACATGGTACGGGGGCAGTCCAGACATTTTCTGAAACCTGTTGCCATGATGGCAGAAGTTGAGGCCCAAAAACGATCAATGGCCTGCGGACACCAAAAAAAGGTGGGCCCAGGAACCGACCAGAGATGGTGAATTATACTCACCGAGCGATGAAAACAATATCGCGATGGGACACCCTTATAAGGGAACTTTTTAATGAAGTAATTTTCAAGTTTTTTCCATGAGGAAAATTCTTGTGAAAGAGTTCTCACAGAGCTCCTAACCATGAGGCAAACTGCAGTGTGGAAAAAAGAGACTAAAGGGAGACCCCTGTGGCTGCAGGGATTATGGCATGCTGGGCATGCTCAGTGTGCCAGTCAAAAGTTCTAGAAACCTTGACAGAAACGTTTTCCATGATAGGGCTCTGTCCAGTGACGTCACCCACATGTGAGGACTACCATGCTTCTTGTCCTGGGAGAAAATACCAGCTTCGCCCTTAGAAGAAGGTTGAAGACCGGTGTCTCTATGCTCCAGAACCAAGAGAGGAGGACAGCCATGGTTGGGGCTCAAAGATGTTTCAAGCTCTGGCAGGTTGACTGTTGTCTCTCCAGCAGAATAGTCAACAAGTGAGGCACATGACAAAAATTGCTCCATAGATCCAAAAATGTAAGGGATATCCTACTGAGAAGAGGGCAGAGAAGGGTGAAGCTGACCTTTCCTTTTCACCAAATCTGAAAAAATAAGGAGCCAAGAACAACCACTCAATTGATTGGTGAAATTCCTGCAACGGAGAAAACTCTCACCCAGAACTGCACCGTTTTGGTGGATGGGGCACCTCCTTTTATCAGCGAGTTGAGTCACTCCCACTGATGTCAGATGCAGCAGGGAACCTCCAGCCAGCAGATGTTCTGGGCAATGAAGCAGGAGACAGATGGTAATCTCCCCTTTCCTCTAGAACTTTACACATTAACGTGGGCAAGCAGTACTTCTGTGGCACTTCACCCTCACTCCCTTAACAAAAATACACATCACACAAAAAATTGGTTTAAGCAAAAGGCTGCAGTTTATTGAACAATAACAAACTTGAGCCAAAACTAACACAATTATGGATCCCCCAACCCACAAAAACCCTTAACATTCATTGCCGGCTATTGCTCGATCACCATCATGCCCCAGAGGTGGCCACAATGACTTCCATTATCTCCCCCCCACCCCAGTGGACCTCCACTAACAGCATAGGTCTCTAGGCCACATCCTAACCATAAATACATAGCAACTCATGCTGTGACCTCACTGCCATCACACAGCCCACATAGCATCCCCTCCCCAGCTACACGGGCTCACTCTCCTTCAATCCCAAAAGACAATTAAAAGTTCCATACATTTCAACCCCTTGGCTTAGGTTACCAGCCACAACAAGGATGATTAAACATCCTTGTCCCCCCCAACTGAGGCCTATCGGCTTAACCTTGAAAGCTGACTGGAAAGCCTCCTGAAGCGAGTTGTTAAAAAGGTCAATCCCCACATCAGATAAGTATACCCCATCACTTCTGAACAAACCCAAACAACCATCCCATGACCATTCATGCTTATTCCTAAACCCACTTAGGTCACCAACCATGTCCCAATTTGCTTATTGACCTTCTTAACCCCTCGCTTCCATAGAGGTGACTCACTAAACTTAGCCCTAATAATAATGTTAGACCAATTCAATTTAGTGCCATTTAAAAGGTTCATTAGTCTTTTTGTGCCACCTTGATGAAGTCCCAGCAAGACCTCCTCCCCACATTATTACCACCCAAATGCATGACCAGAAGCTGCGGCTGCCATCTCCTCGCTGATTCATGAACAATCTTCAGAAGTAACTGCTCCCATTTCAATCCACGAACACCCATCCAGACAAACCACCGTTTGTCTGCTTCCAAGACCAGATGTATACCGTAAGACCTTGATTGAGTCCTATGATATGCCCAATGTATAAATGAGTGACCTTCAACCCAGGCACAACCATGCTCTATAACACCCTCCGATGAGTCTGCAAAGAACATAAAACAATGTTAAACCCTCTGTATCCCACAACATTGCCAAAATCATGAAACTCAGCTCCCATCTATCACAAACAGACAAGCCCTCAATATCCCATTAAGTCGGCCGACATCTTCGAATGTACATGGCATAAGCTCCTGACTTCCATCTCCCAAAATGCTTGATATCCTTTACCAGGGATGTGCAGAGCAAAATTTTATGTTCATATTTCTTATGTCCGAAAGGGGGTCCCACTTGCGGCCAATATGGACATAAAAAAAATCCAATGAGTTGGGTATATGTACATATGTGCAAAAAAAAAATTTAAACCCCCTCACCCTTCTTAATCCCCCCCCCAGACTTACCACAACTCCCTGGTGATCGAGCGAGGAGTGAGGACGTCATTTCTGCAATCCTTGGCGAGAAGCATGTGACGTCGGCGGCACGTCGAGTGACGCAGCGTCACGTGATTCCCGGCTCGTTCGCGCCGGACGGCTCGTTCGGCCCAAAAATAACTTTTGGCCAGCTTGGGGGGGTCAGGAGGCCTCCTGACCCCCCCAAGTTGTGGTAAGTCGGGGGGGGGGATTAAGGAGGGTGAGGGGGGTTTATATTTTTATTTTGGCTCAACAATCGCGATTTCCCACATATCGAACATATCTATGTTCGATATGTGGGAAATCCGATCGTTTATGTCGAATCAATTTTTTAAGTTAAAAAAAAATATGAGTTGTGTTTTACTAATGCGGTCAATCCGAATGCACACCCCTATCCTTTACCCCATGCCTTGTTCTGCAGGAGTGGTAGCTGCCCCAATATGAAAAGAATGGGGTCTTATAAACCCTAGGGTCTCAACCCAAACTTGAAATGACCAGTGAAGCACTCTAACAAACTGAAAACAAGTCAAAAGGGACCCATCCTCATGGACTAAAAAGGGGCCACCCACTGCAGGCCACAACCCAATGAAATCTTTAGCCTCCCTAACTGGGCAAACCAATTCATCCCCCATCCTACCTAGCCACACTATCTGCCCCTTACCCAACTGATCAACTTTTGATCGCATGATGGGAAACTCTACCCCTTCCCCACTAATCTGAACATTGTCCTTCACAAGGCCAGAAACATCACATCGACTTTTTAAGTCAGCCACCAAATCCCTGACAGTCTGTTGGATGTGCAAGAAAAGTTGGGTATTATTAGTTATAAGGCATTGTTTAATGAAGCCGGATTGATCAGGGTCAATTAAAAATCCTAATACTCGAGATAGTCTAGTGGCCAGAAGTTTTGTAAATATTTTATAATCAGTGTTTAATAAGGAGATGGGCCAATAATTAGCTGTGTTCACTTCATTTCTACCTGGCTTAGGAAGCACTACTACACAAGCCTGTGTGAAGGAAGCAGAAGAAGTATCAGTAAGGAGAAAAGAGGAAAAATAATTTTGTAAATGGGGGATGAGATTCTTCTGAAATGTTTGGTAAAAGTCAGATGTGAATCCATCTGGTCCAGGTGATTTTTTCTGGGCTAGAGAGTTAATCGCTATTCCAATTTCACAATCAGTGATAGGTGCATCCAAAGTGTCCATCTGTTCCCTTGACAAGGTAGGGTGAGTGATTGTAGAAAAAAAATCTTTGAACATCTCCGGTGTAGGTGAGATTTCTGACTGGTACAAGTTCATGTAAAAGTCTCGAAAAGCCTGCAGGATATCAGAGTCTTTAGTCAATAAATCATTGGATGGAGAAAGTATCTTGACAATATGCTTTTTTTCTATTTTTTTCTTTAAATAAGAAGATAACAGATGACCACATTTATTGTTACCGGCATAGTACTGCGCTTTAGAGTGAGATGTATGGAGTTGAACCTGGGAGCTGAGAAGTTGATTGTATTGATAACGTGCCTTAACCAAAGCTACTAAGGATGCTGGAGATGGGTTCTTGATATGCTCCAACTCAAGAGAAGCGACCTGCTGTTGGAGGGAGCATAAAGCCACTTTTTGTAATTTAGCACGTCGGATGGAAAAGCTGATAATTTCTCCGCGGATCATAACTTTAAAAGCATCCCATAAGGATGCAGCCGAAACATCTCCAGTTGAATTAAGTTGGAAGTATTCCGAAGTCTTCTGTTTAATCAGAGTAGAAAATTCAGGTTCTTCCAGAAGTGATGAATTGAAACGCCATTGTCTGTGATATGTGAGATTGTCTGTGGATATGTGAGATTGTCTGTGGATATGTGAGATTACACACAAGAGAGATGGCCGCATGGTCTGATATTAAGATAGGGCAAATTTCAGTATTAATGATTCGAGACAAAAGAGAACTAGTGATTAAAAAAAAGTCAATTCACAAGTATGAAGACTGCGGAGAAGAGAAGAAGGTATAGTCTTTACCAGTAGGGTTAAGCATATGCCAAGGGTCCGAAAAAACATATGTAGAGACGAGATGCTGCAAGGCTCGAGTGGATTTAGAGATGGAGAATCTGGCGTCAGACTTCTTGTCAAGAACTGGGTCCAGGGGTTGATTAAAGTCTCCACCAAGGATACATGGAGAAGAATCCAGTTGAAGCAATTTAGCAAAAGCATCCTGAAAGAAATCTGGATTGTCTAAATTGGGTGCATATAAGTTGAGAATAGTAAAGGATTCATTATGAATTGAGAGTTGTATGAGGTTCCATCTACCATCTGGATCCGCCATCTGATGTGAAACGGTTGCTGTTAAATTCTTGTGGATAAGGATAGCCGTACCTCTTTTCTTCTTTACCACAGAGCTAAAGAACACCTGACTCACCCATTGCTGTTGAAGCTTAAGAGACTCAGACACAGAAAGATGGGTCTCTTGTGGGAGCGCTATGTCTGCTTTTAAAGTGTGGAGATAAGTAAGGATCTTAATCCGCTTAATAGGGTGCGAGAAGCCGTTGACATTTAAGGATACTATTTTGAAAGAAGTAATATTGGATGCCATAATAATATGAGAAGAAATACGACAACACTACAGCTCTGATTATCCTTCCGGTAAACATGTGGCAGGTGAATTAAAGTAGTAAAAAAAATCTAAGTCCACCGGGAAAAAAGAGCAAAAAACAAAAAAAGAAAATGCAAAATGTCCCATTAGTAATAAAGTAGGGAACAGGAGCAGTGCTGTAGAAGATAGTGTTGAAACAATACACACACTACCTATATGAAAAAACAAAAAGAGCCTCAGGGCAGGCCAAAATGCAGCCCACATCCCTCACTCCTAAGTCAATGATCAACTAAAGCTGTAGAAAAATTATGCAAAAAGCCATGGCCTTTACCAATAAGTATCTTATACGAAGAAAGAAAAGACAAAAAAACAAGGAATTGTGGCACATTCCACAAAAAAAAAAAGGCTGTCATATAGATCATCCTTGAGAGAAAAAAAACAACAGATGATAATAATAAAAACAGAAATATAGCCCGTCCTGGCTAGCAAAGTCTCAAGGGAATAAGGACCACCTGATTTAGTGCAAAAACCATATAAATTATAGTATCCACTAAATGTTCAAGTCACCATGGAAGCAGTAGATTCAAAGGAAGAAAGGAACTCTTCTAAATCTTGAGGGTCATGGAAGATTTTGGTTTGATTGTTATGAGTAACCCTCATCTGAGCGGGATACAGCAGGCCATAACGTGCTCCCAAGGCCTGTAAGCGAGGTCTCAGTGCTAACATAGTAGCAGCTATAGATTTGGCCAAATCCGGTATAAATAATATTGAGTGCCCTTGATTGGTAACAGGCGCTTTGCTGCGAGCTGCTGCAAAAATCTGGAGAGCCTGTGGGTATCTTAATACCTTAAAGATAATGGGCCTGGGGTATTTTGAGCTTTTAAGAGGCCGCGAAGGAATTCTATGTGTCTGCTACAATTCAAAAGGTTGGTCAAATGTAAGCTGCAGGCTAGAGGGTATCAATTTCCCCAGAAATTGAATGAGATCATTACCTTCAGCCCCTTCAGGAATTCCCAGGATACAAATATTGTTGCGACGGTTCCTATTTGAGAGATCTTCGACATCCAATTTGAGCTTTTCTACCTCTTTTGTGAGAGCATGGAGTGACACAGCAGTAAGAAGAAGGGAAGAAACCTGTGATTCAGTGTCATCCAAGCGCAGTTGAAATCTATCCATACGGGCTGATAAAGACTGTAAGTCTGTTCGCACCGCAGAGGTAGTCTCGATATTTAGCTGTATTATATCTTTAAGTTGTTTTAGCTCCGCTAAAACCATGTCTGCCGATGCCATGTTTTTTGCTGGTATGGCCTTATCCGGCGTTGGAGGATCTTGTTTATGACGCTTCGTTCTGGCTGCAACCGCGAAAGCGGCCTCGATTTTCCCTGATCTCGGTGCAGCCAAGTAGCAGCCAAAAAAAGAATCTCTTTTTATAAAGAAATGTGCCGATTCATCCACATTTTGTATGAAATAGGAGCGAGGGCTCTCAGAGCCTTTGAAATGGGCAGCCATCTTGTGCACCTGTTGTTGCTCAGGTAGAGTGTCCATCAAGCTAGTTTGAGAGAACATTGCCCAAATCACATCTTGGAGTGAGTTTCCTCACTCCGAAGGCCATCAAATCTTCACAAGAGACCACTGTTCTGTTCGTACGTCTCATGTTGAATGTGAAAGTGGCCCCCAACCCCCTACACTCATACCTAATCCCCACCTCGAATTACTAGGTGAGCCTCTCATAGGGATACAAATAGCTGTCTAGGGAAGCAACATTATAGCAACTCTTTCTCTCTCTCTCTCTCTCTCTCCCCAGAACACTGAAATAAGCTGTCTGGACACTTTTGTGCACTGCGATGATGCTTTGGGTGTTTTATCGCGCAGTGGGGAAACTTCATGTGCTGCGGTGTTTTCGTGATTTGCGGAAAATGTATTCGCAAATCGTGACAACATCGCGTCATGCGAAGTTTCCCCACTGCACGAAAAAAGCCTCATTTGCATGGGAAACGCCCCTTAATGCGATATTGGTAAATGAGGCCCTATGTGTCATGATTAAGGAAGCAGGTTTGAATTGTTTCTCTGTACCTAAGGATAGCATGGATGATATCAATATAGGTCTCAATCAAGTGGCCATGGATAAAGTTGAATAAACAAACATTTAATGTTAACAAATTGGAGTTGTTGCGCTTATGTAAAAGTGAACCTCATCCTTGATGATATCACTCTTCCATTTGTTACTGCAGTATGGAACCTAGGGCTTATGTTTGATTCAGGACTTAAGTTTCACCCACATAATTTAATATTGGTGTAAGCATTCTTTGGTTATCTACAGATGTTGTGTCAATTATGCCCCTATCTATCTGTGCATTAAGGCCCTGATTTTGAAAACTATTTACAAGCTTAAAAATGGGTTTTACATGTGTAAATGCACATTACACATGTAAGTGGGCTTTTGAAAATGGTTCAATAAATGCCATTGAATTATCCATAGAATTTACCCATGTTAGGTGCACTTATGTAGGTAAATGGCTTTTGAAAATTGCTACTATAGTATGTTTTATTTACATGCATAGTCCCTTTGAAAATTTGCCTGTATGTATCTGACACATATGCCCTGGTCATAGCTAGGATAGTTTCCAGTAATTGGGTTTTGACAGGATTAACTCAAAAGGACATTCATGGGTTTGCAATTGGTGCAGAATACAGCAGGCAGAATTGTAGCAGGGCTGAAATATAGAGGTCATGATATTTCTACTTAAAATATCTTTACTGGTTGCCAATTGTGGCACATCAAATGTCCCCGGTTCTATCACTGATGTTTAAAGTTTTAAATGCAGTCTCTGTATGTTTATGTGGGAAATTAAATTGGCATGTACCTGAATGTAACCTGCAGCCTTCACAGGACACTTTTCTGCAACTCTTCTCTGTGAACAGAGAGTACAATTCAAAACACTTTGCACAATTCATAAATTAATCAATGATGAAAACGCCGACTGGCTCAACACTGCTTTACGATTACATGTCCCACAAAGAAATCTCAGGTCGGCCAATAAAGCACTGCTAACCATACCCTCAGTCAGAACAGCAAAGTTGACCCAAAGATAGAGAGAGCTCTATCTTTGGCAGGACCATTATTGTAGAACACATTACCACTTGAACTGAGATTAATGAAAGAATTAAAACTTTTCAAAAAAGGCCTAAAAACTTGGCTTTTCAAAAAAGCATTTCACAATGAGAGCGATGACTAACAATACATACAGCTGAAAGTCACCAACAAACAGAAAATTGACAATTTTATTATTTGTTCCCATTATTAAATATTATATTGAAACAGTATACACATGTATGATTATCCCAAAATCATATAAATAGTAACCCCAACCCATCTCTCATTTAGAGTATATTACTGAACTATGTAACCGTAAAATATTGGCACACCATGGATAACTTAGAAACCTAACCAACCTATTTCGTGCTGAAATGTAAACCATTGTGATGGTATATTACTAAACGATGGTATAGAAAAATTTTTAAATTAAAAAAAAAATAAATAAACTATTAATCTGCAGAAGACAAGGGACCACCCTTTCTGGTTTTGGCCCCTACATTATGGAATACGGAATAGGCATCCTGTGGGTGTCAGACGTCTGGAGGATTATATGTTTTGCTTTTTTTTTTTTTTTTTTTTAACAGAAAGGCTTCATTATTTCAGCAGTGCTTCCCTTTTTAAAATGATTCTTAGAACGATTAACCAAGCTGGAATTTGTTCTGCTGTGAGTTGCTGATTTTGTGGTGCAATATATTGATGGATGTATTGATTGATTTTTATGCATTAATGATTTTATGGTGCTATGTCTATGCTTATTGCTGATTATTATATTTGTATTTGGTGCTTGTTGTAAATCACCACAGTCTTTGAAATAGTAGTGTTTGCTAAGTGGAAGTAATGAGATAAATAAAATGTACCTGATTAATATGATGACTGCACAACCTATTTCTGAAAGTGTCTTACTTCAAAGCCACTGTTCAGCTCTGTGTATTCTATTAATAATGAATTCACACGTACCAGGGTGACACTAAGACAAGTTTCTTATACTGCGCTGGGCTTCTGTTTACTTAGATCTGTAGCAGTGGGAATGACTGAAGCAGCTTTCCAAAGCTTCACGTATTTATCCTTTGGCAATGAACATTGAAAAAGAAGATTCGCAGTAATGGCATCTGCTTTAAATTCCTGACTGAATTATTAAAATATTTTTGGTGCTGTTGTTTAAAATGCAATAGGTCTTTAATTTGATTCCTAAATTCTGTTATCAAGTAAACTTCATGAAGATGCAGACATAGGGAAAGAGACTAGGAGAGGCTCATGGGGATCAAAAGAGGCCCTACATTTTTTTCTTTATTTTTGGTTTTCATTTCTTAAAAAAAACAAAACATTTGCTTGTTTAATTTTTTTATATCAAATAAATGAAATGAAACAAAAAAGTGAAAAAAAAAATTCTGTACACATCTCTGTTTGTTTGTTTCTGGCCAACTAGTGAACTGTGAAATAAAGAAAGCAATCCAAAGTTGTCCAAGACTATTCTGTGACCTTTTTCAGGAAATTTTGGAGAGATTTGACTATGCAGTGAACAGAGTGCTGATCTCCAGATGTGTTTGGTAGAGAGACATACAGATGTTTTCTGAACTCAGACAGATAACAACCATACATTTATTTATTTATTTATTTATTTATTTATTTATTTATTTATTTAAGGTTTTTATATACCGGCATTCAAGATAAAATCACATCATGCTAGTTTACAATAAAACGATGGTGCATAAACAGAAAACACAAACAGGAACTGTAGTGCGGAAGAGAGCAGTTACAAAAAACAGGGATGCTTAAACTGGGAGCGGAAGGAAAAAGAAAAAGGTTAAAAGCAATTTAAATATTTACAACGAACAGTTAAATGAGCTGGTTGTGTTATAGACCTTGAAATTGAGGGACGTTAGCTGGAGTCCGGGAAAGCTTGTTTAAAGAGCCAAGTCTTAGGAGGCAGGATTCCTGTCTTAGGTCGGGGAGGATGGAATTCCATAACGGGGGACCGGTGGTAGAGAAGGCCCGATCTCTCAAGGTGATGTGTCTAGTGGCTTTAGTTGGAGGAACCTGGAGTGATCCTCTATATGCGTCTCTGGTAGGTCTAGAAGCATTGTGTAAGAGGAGAGGTATTTGCAGGTCGATAGAGGTATGTTGATGAATGATTTTGTAGATAACGGAGATGGATTTGTAGAGAATTCTGAAGTGCACAGGCAGCCAATGAAGGCTTTTTAGAATAGGGGAGATGTGATCTCTTCTCCTGGTGTTAGTTAATATTCGAGCTGCCGCGTTTTGTACCATCTGAAGCGGTTTGGTATAGGAGGAAGGGAGACCAAGTAGGATCGAATTGCAATAGTCTAACTTTGAGAAAACTATTGCCTGGAGGATTGTTCTAAAGTCCTGCAAGTGAAAGAGAGGTCTTATCCTTTTCAAGACTTGGAGTTTGTAAAAACAGTCTTTGGTGGTTTTGTTGATGGAAGCTTTCAGATTCAACCGATTGTCAATTAAAACTCCTAAGTCTCTCAGTTGCGTGGATTGTGTGTTACCAGGGTGAGTGGAAGTGGAGTTACTGTTCTCAGGAGAGATGAGCAGGAGTTCGGTTTTGGAAGAATTTAATACTAAGTTTAGACTAGTGAGGAGGTGTTTGATTTGTTGGTGGCAGTTTTCCCAGTGATCTAGTGTTTTCAAGTAAGTGTCTTTGATGGGGATTACTATCTGAATATCGTCCGCATATAGAAAATGTTTTAGATTGAGGCTCGAGAGGAGCTGGCATAGCGGTAAGAGATAGATGTTAAAGAGGGTAGGGGACAGAGAGGAACCCTGTGGGACTCCTACGGTTGAGTTGTATCATGATGATTCTTTGTTTTGGATTTTAACCTTGTAGCCTCTGTTGCTGAGAAAGGTTTTGAACCAGTTGAGTGCGGTGCCAGTGATTCCTATAGTAGCCAACTGATTTATGAGGATGGAGTGATTGACAGTGTCAAACGCTGCCAAGAGGTCCAGTAAAATCAGTAGAAATGATTGTCCTTTGTCGAGGCCCATGATGAGGTGGTCTGTCAAGGAAATGAGGAGTGATTCTGTGCTAAAGGCTTTGCGGAACCCATGTTGGGAGGGGAAAAGTAGATTGTTATCTTCTAAGTAGTCTGAGAGTTGAGTGTTCACTAATTTTTCCATGACCTTTGCTATGAAGGGCAGGTTGGCGATCGGACGAAAATTATTTGGGTCTTTAGGATCTAGGTTGGGTTTTTTTTAGGAGTGGTTTGAGGGAAGCCACTTTAAGGTCATCTGGGTAGCGTCCTTGGGAGAGAGAGCAATTAATGATGTCTGCCAGGAATTTGGATATGGAGTCTGGAATTGTCAGGAGGAGTTTAGTAGGAATATGATCCATAGGATGTGAGGAAGGTTTCATTCTCCTTAGTGCTACTTGTATCTCAGTGGAGGAGATGGGATCGAACGCATCAAGACGGGTGCTTTTGATGTAGAGATTAATGGAAGACGAGTATGAGGCGGTATTGGAGGGCAACTGCGTTAGAAGGCTGACAATTTTGTTTTGGAAAATAGAACTAGTTCTTCCGCTTTAGCTTGTGCTAGGTTGCTGGGAACTTCCAAGGGATTGATTTGAGTAAGGCTAGATACGTAAGAAAAGAGTGCTTTGGCATCGAAGACCAAGTTATGGATCTTGGATGCGTAAAAGTCCCTTTTTGATTTTAGAGTAGAGGACTTGTATTGGTGTAGTGTAGATTTGTAGTCAGAGAGAGTGCTGGCGCATGGGGCTTTGCGCCATTTGCTCTCTTTCTGCCTTAAGCATTGTTTTAGCCTTCTAAGATCATTGGTGAACCAAGGTTGTCTTTTGGAAGCGTTTGAGTGTGCTCTTTTTGTTGATAGTGGGCAGAGCTTGTTGGCTATAGCTTCTGTAATTTTGTTCCAAGAGCAGAGAGCCGTGTTCAGGTCGGTGAGGTCTATAAGGGGAATTGTGAGGTCAGGAGGTTCTTAAGGTCATCTGAGGAGCAAGATTTTCTGTAACGAAAAGTGGGTGAGGGAGCGTGGGGGGTGCTGGGTTCTTTCAGTGAGAATGAAGTCGAAATAAGAGAGTGGTCTGACCAAGGTACTTTCTTGCAATTGAGGAGCGATGCGGGATTGATGGCTTCGTTGACAAAGATAAGGTCCAGAGTGTGTCCGGCTTTGTGTGTCGGTTTGTTCACTATCTGTTTGAATCCCATTGCCGAGAGGGCTGTGAGAAAGGCTTCACAGCTGGTAGTAAGAATGGGATTGTCTACATGCAGGTTAAAATCACCTAGTATAATGGCTGGGGCGTCCAAGTTAAGGAGAGTAGAGACTATTTCCACCAAAGGAGAAGCATCTGTTTCCAGGAGGCCCGGGGGGGGGGGGCGTAGACAAGTAGAATTTGAAGTTGGTCTGAGGTGAAAAAGCCGATTTCTAGTTTGGAGTATGAGTTGGCTGGGTGTTGAGAGAATCTTAAGTTTTTTTTAGTTGCTAAAAGAATTCCCTCTCCCCTTTTTTTCTGTCTGGGGAGTGAGAAGATGTCATATGTCAGTGTTGGTAGTTGGTTTATATGGCTGTGTCTGAGTCTTTAAGCCATGTTTCAGTTATTGCGCATATATCGGGCTTCGCGTCGGAGAGATAGTCGGCGAGAATCAGAGATTTCTTGGTTAGAGATTGTGCGTTGAATAATGATAGCGAAAATAGGGTGAGGCCTAGAAGTTGGGTGATCGGTGAAATCAGCATTGGAGTGAGGGATTTTAGGTTCCGGTGTTGTGCTTGCCTGGTTGATTTTCCTATCAATGGTAGGCAGTGTTGGAGAATCGGGATTGTGAAAACTGGATGCATTCTGGGAGGTCGGTCTGGCAAGAGTGGTAGATAGGGATGTGAATCGTTTTAGGACGATTAAAATTATCGTCCGATAATTTTAATATCGTCTTAAACCCTTATGGAACACAATACAATACAGATTCTAACGATTTATCGTTATAAATCGTTAGAATCGTGAGCCGGCACACTAAAACCCCCTAAAACCCACCCCGACCCTTTAAATTAAATCCCCCACCCTCCCGAACCCCCCCCAAATAACTTAAATAACCTGCGGGTCCAGCGGCGGTCCGGAACGGCAGCGGTCCGGAACGGGCTCCTGCTCCTGCATCTTGTCGTCTTCGGCCGGCGCCATTTTCCAAAATGGCGCCGAAAGATGGCGGCGGCCATAGACGAAAAAGATTGGACGGCAGGAGGTCCTTCCGGACCCCCGCTGGACTTTTGGCAAGTCTCGTGGGGGTCAGGAGGCCCCCCACAAGCTGGCCAAAAGTTCCTGGAGGTCCAGCGGGGGTCAGGGAGCGATTTCCCGCCGCGAATCGTTTTCGTACGGAAAATGGCGCCGGCAGGAGATCGACTGCAGGAGGTCGTTCAGCGAGGGTTCCGGCGCCTCGCTGAACGACCTCCTGCAGTCGATCTCCTGCCGGCGCCATTTTCCGTACGAAAACGATTCGCGGCGGGAAATCGCTCCCTGACCCCCGCTGGACCTCCAGGAACTTTTGGCCAGCTTGTGGGGGGCCTCCTGACCCCCACGAGACTTGCCAAAAGTCCAGCGGGGGTCCGGAAGGACCTCCTGCCGTCCAATCTTTTTCGTCTATGGCCGCCGCCATTTTTCGGCGCCATTTTGGAAAATGGCGCCGGCCGAAGACGACAAGATGCAGGAGCAGGAGCCCGTTCCGGACCGCTGCCGTTCCGGACCGCCGCTGGACCCGCAGGTTATTTAAGTTATTTGGGGGGGGGGTTCGGGAGGGTGGGGGATTTAATTTAAAGGGTCGGGGGTGGGTTTTAGGGGGTTTTAATGTGCCGGTTTTTCGATTTTTCGATTTTTCGATTTTTTAACGATTTTTCACGATTTTTCACGATATTTTACCCCCCCAAACGGCAACAATACGATTCCCTCCCCCTCCCAGCCGAAATCGATCGTTAAGACGATCGAGGACACGATTCACATCCCTAGTGGTAGACCGGAATGAGGGAGAGAAGAGGTAGCAGGCGGAGGGAGAATGTCTTCCTGGAATGCTGATGAGAGACCGTTGAAGAACTGTTGTGTTGTGTTAAAGGTGTTGCGTTGGCTGATTGGGGCTGGCCCCGTGAGGGAGAGATAGTAGAGGGGTGAAACGCCATCACAGTTTGCTTGCAGGGGTACGTGGAGCTGAGGTTCCGGTTTGTAGCTGCCTGAGGGCACTGCAGTGAGATTGAAGGAATGGGCTGAAGTGGCTGAAATGTGGAGTATAGCCTGCCCTCCGGGTCTGCATGAAGGGGCGCACAAAGGGGTGGGCCCCTTTGTCGCATTCCTTCGGCGCACAACGCCGAGCTGCCGCGCTGGATTTAAAGTCCAATCAGGGCTGTCCCCCGATTGGCTGCTCGTCGGCGTGTCTCCTGATAGTTTCAGGAGTGAAGAGGAGGAGGGCCCTGCTTCCCGGAGCGATCTGCCTCGCGGTCAGCGCTGGAGCAGCTGTGGGTGAGTAGGAATAGGTCTGGCCTTACCCCGGCGGGTCTCCGGCGCCGATCTCGCAGGCTCTGCTGCTCCCCGATCGCTGCTGCTGCTTCTTCCGTTCGGCTCTGTGGTTGGCGCTGAGAAGGGGCTTGCCGGCTGCCGCGCTGGATTTAAAGTCCAATCGGGGCTGTCCCCCGATTGGCTGCTCGTCGGCGCGTCTCCTGATAGGTTCAGGAGTGAAGAGGAGGAGGGCCCTGCTTCCCGGAGCGATCTGCCTCGTGGTTGGCGCTGGAGCAGCTGTGGGTGAGTAGGAATAGGTCTGGCCTTACCCCGGCGCCGATCGCACAGGCCCTGCTGCACCCCGATCGCTGCTGCTGCTTCTTCCGTTTGGCTCTGTGGTCGGCGCTGAGAAGGGGCTTGCCGGCTGCCGCGCTGGATTTAAAGTCCAATCGGGGCTGTCCCCCGATTGGCTGCTCATCGGCGCGTCTCCTGATAGGTTCAGGAATGAAGAGGAGGAGGGCCCTGCTTCCCGGAGCGATCTGCCTCACGGTCGGCACTGGAGCAGCTGTGGGTGAGTAGGAATAGGTCTGGCCTTACCCTGGCGGGTCTCCGGCGCCGATCGCGCAGGCCCTGCTGCACCCCGATCACTGCTGCTGCTTCTTCTGTTCGGCTCTGTGGTCGGCGCTGAGAAGGGGCTTGCTGGCTGCCGCGCTGTCATTTGCAAATATTCAAAATGGCGCCGGCGCTACCTTTGCCCTCTTTGCTGACTTTACTGAAGGGATTGTTAGTAGTACTTTGTTTGCTGAGCGGAGGTTTCTTTGTGGAACGTGTACTCGTAAGGCTGTGTTTAGCCAGTCTGCTTCTTTATCATATATTAGTTTGTGTATGGTGCATAAGGCTTTGTATTTTATCCTGTATTCGATGGGTAACCAATGTAAGTCTGCTAGAGTTTCGGTTATATGGTCCCTCCTCTTTTTTCCCGTTAGTATTCTGGCTGCAGTATTTTGAAGTATCTGGAGTGGTCTTATCGATGTGCTTGGGAGTCCTAGTAAGAGTGCATTGCAGTAGTCAGTGCTAGAAAAGATAAGTGTTTGCAATACTGTTCTGAAGTGGGCAGGTGTGAGTAATGGTTTCAATCTTCTGAGGACCATAAGTTTTGTGTAGCCTTCTCTCCCATGTGACAGGGGCCGACCAATGGCACTGGTAGCCCCTGTGACATACAGGCCGATTCAGTAAAGTCTGCGGGAGAGCTGGAGAATGCCCGTTCTCCCGGCGCGTGCACAGGACACTTGCCTGTGCGCGCGATACAGTATTCAAATGAGGCCTGGCAGTAGAAACGGGCAAAAGGAGGCACTAGGGACACTAGCGCGTCCCTAGAGCCTCCTTTTTGACAGGAGCGGCAACTGTCAGCGGGTTTGACAGCCACGGGCTCGGAAACCGGATGCCAGCAAAATTGAGCGTCCAGTTTTCGACCCGACAGCCGCCAGCTGACTTCAAATTTTTTTTTTTTTTTTAATCTTTTTTTTACTCTGCAGGACCTCCGACTTAATATCGCCATGATATTAAGTTGGAGGGTGCACAGAAAAGCAGTTTTTACTGCTTTTCTGTGACTTTCCCGGTGCCGGAAGAAATTAGTGCCTACCTTTGGGTAGGCGCTAATTTCTGAAAGTAAAATGTGTGGCTTGGCTGCACATTTTACTTTATGAATTGCACGTGAATACCTAATAGGGCCCTCAACATGCATTTGCATGTTGAGGACGCTATTAGGTTCGGCGGATTGGACACATGTTTTCCGCCCCTTACTGAATAAGGGGTAAGGGAAAACGCGCTTCCAATGGCAGCTTAACAGTGCGCTCCGTCGGAGCGCACTGTACTGTATCGACCTGATAGTAAGGTCAAAGGCTATCGGTGCCATTTTGAATACCGGCAGCCGACGGCGTGAGTGCAGTAGATGGCTCCCAGACCTCCGCTGGACCATCAGGCAGTTTTGGCAAGTCACATGGTAAGAGCACAAGATGGCGCCAGTCATCCATTCCTACTACCATGTGATAGGGGCCGACCAATGGCACCAATAGCCCCTGTGACATAGTAAGGTCAAAGGCCATCGGCGCCATTTTGAATACCGGCAGCTGACGGCATGAGTGCAGTAGATGGCTCACGGACCCCCGCTGGACCACCAGGGAGTTTTTGTAAGTCTTGGGGAGGTCAGGAGAGTGGGGGGTTGTAGTTAATTAAATTTTAGCTGGGAAACGAATAAGAATGGAACACATGAACGGATCAGGGCCCCCCCTTGCCGAATGCAACGTATCTGCCACCCCACGAACACAAATACCGAATGTAACGTATGCGGTCCCTCTGCACATCCCTATTGATTAGGAAGATTGAAAGCTTGTTTATTTTTAAAGGCATATACAAAAAGTTATGACATGCTGATCAGATGCAATTGATGTTTGGCTGTAATTTGTATATTTTATGTATATTTATTTTGCTTTGCTGTAATACACATTGAACATGAAATTATGGTAGTCACAGAGTATAAATTTGTGAAAATAAATAAATAAATAAATTTGCAGGAGAGTGGTTGGGAAGTATGCATTTGGTTGGGGAACTGAGAAACTGCATAATTTATTTTCTCTGTCTCAGTTGGGTGGAGGAATGGTTATGCATGCTGGGAGCAGGTATGTGCATGTGGTGTGGTGCATGTATGTGCAGGCATGTAGGAATGTGCATAATGAGTATGGGGAGGGTTGTAAGGAATGTGGAGTGGGGTGTGGGCTGTGCATAGGGGTGCTTGTGTGTGTAGTGGGTGTATGTGGGGGAATGAGAAAGAGAGTGTATATGTGAGTGCATGTGTATGTCTATGTATGTTTACATGTGGGTGAGGTGTGTGTATTTGTGAATGTGTATATGTACTGGTAGTGGCTATCAGTAGTGTGGCATGTGGTGTGTGGAGGTGTTTTTGTATGTGGTGGGTGGTTAAGAGGGTGTGTGAGGGTGTGTGAGGGTGTGTGAGGGAATGTGGGTGTGTGTGGGTATTTGCTGAAGAGTGAAGGTCTGTGTGAAGGTACAGTGTGTGGGAGAATGTAGGCTTATAATGTGTCGAGTGTGTGTAAAGATATGGAGTGTATGTATATGTATAGGTGAGAGGGGTAAGGTGCATGTACACTTTGGGGCCAAAGCAATATTTTCGCGCAGAAAGCGGGCTCTGAACAGCCATGCAATATTTAAATTAGGGGGTTGCGTTAGCAAGGAGGCACTAGGGTTGCCTTCGTGCCCCTAGTGCCTCCTTGCTAAGGAGATCCCGAGTGCGTTGGCCCTCCGCCAGTTATGAAAACCGATGCCGAGTTTATCGGCGTCGGTTTTCCTAAATGCCGCATAACCAGGGGTTCAGGAAACGGACGCTTGTCAGTTGAGCGTCCGTTTCCTGCACCCGACTGCTAGCGGGGTTTTTTCTTTTACATTTTTTTTTAAACTTTATTTACATCAGTTTTTCTTCCTACTTAATATCACAACGATATTAAGTAGGAGGCAGTTCAGAAAAGCAGTTTTTTTTCTGCTTTTCTGTACTGGTTTAAGGAGCCCTCATCTTAGCCTGTTGCTAAGTTATTATTATTATTATTGTAAAGCTTGTTGCTAAGTTCGTTTTTGAACGATTAAAATTAAAATCGTACAAAATTGTTAGAGTGCACGATACAATACAAATGCCCCCGATTTATCATCAGGGGCATTTGTATTGTATCGTTAAATAGGGCGCAGGAAAACCGGCACACCAAAAAAACCCTAACACCCACCCCGAACCTTTAAAACAAATCCCCCACCCTCCCAAACCCCCCCAAAATGTTTTAAATTACCTGGGGCCCAGTGGGGGGGGGGGTCCCGATGCGATCTCCCTCTCTCTGGCCATGACTGCGTTAAGAGAAATGGCGCCGGTGGCCCTTTGCCCTTATCATGTGACAGGGCAAAGGTAGCGCCCGTGCCATTTTGGTTCCTGGTTCCCGACGTCACGGATCCCCGCTGGACCCCCAGGGACTTTTGGCCAGCTTGGGGGGGCCTCCTGACCCACACAAGACTTGCCAAAAGTCCAGCGGGGGTCCGGGAGCAACCTCCTGCACGCGGGCCGTATTGCCAATCTTCAAAATGGCGCCGGCGCTACCTTTGCCCTCTCTATGTCATACGGGCTCCCGGACCCCCGCTGGACTTTTGGCAAGTCTTGGGGGGTCAGGAGCCCCCCCAAGCTGGCCAAAAGTCCCTGGGGGTCCAGCAGGGGTCCGGGGGCGATCTCCTGGACGCGTGACGTCGGGAACCAGGAACCAAAATGGCGCTGGCGCTACCTTTGCCCTGTCACATGATAAGGGCAAAGGGCCACCGGCACCATTTCTCTCAACACAGTCATGGCCAGAGAGAGGGAGATCGCGTCGGGACCCCCCCCCCCCCCACTGGACCCCAGGTAATTTAAAACATTTTGGGGGGGTTCGAGAGGGTGGGGGATTTGTTTTAAAGGTTCGGGGTGGGTTTTAGGGTTTTTTGGTGTGCCGGTTTTCCCGCCCTCCCCCGATTTACGATTTTTAATGATTTTTTAAATAAAAAAAACTTGACGATAAGATTTCCCTCCCCCCCAGCCAAAATCGATCGTTAAGATGATCGATCACACGATTCACACCCCTATTATATTCCATGTTTCTGTCTCTCTCTTCTTATATTACTCTCTCTCAAAGAGTTGGAAATCTGAAAGTGTTCTACAGGGGGGAGATTGAAATGAAGTTCTGGTTTGTTCATATATAAACCAATTGTGATTTTTTTTTTTTTTTTTGGGGGGGGGGAATCTGTTCTCTGAAAATACTGATGTGATGTCTTTATTTTATTTTCACTTTAACCATTTCGATATTCACTTTTTCTTCCTGGTTGCCAAATGTTGTCATTTTCCATCCCTTTTTAGAATTATTGTGCCTACAGCAGACAGATGGAGTTAGCATATGAACATTGATTTATTTTACATAATTCTTTCCAACTTTTTAAATGTTGGAAAGCATAAAACTAAAAGAATTCTCCAGACAAATGCCTAAAGTTTAGAACAAGGACAGAACAATAACTATTAAAAAAAAAAACTTTTCTTATGGATAAGCATTATATATTTATGAAATTGCAAATCAAATGCGTACCTCAGTCACAATTACCCCATCAAACCAGTTACTAGATTCCTGTTAGAGTTACCCTCCTCCAAAGTAAAAGGCAGAAGACTTTGTAAAACTCTGAAAGTCTTCAAGCTGCAGGCTAAGACTCCTGCTCTGATGCAAAAAAAAATTAAGAGACCTCTGAGAACACTTGCCTAACCTGAAGTGAATAATCTGGTTCATGTTGACTAACAGATCATTCCCTCCTGTCCCCTTCATCTGAAAGCAAAAACTTTATTTGCCCCCATTTGATACAGTAACATTTTTCATATCCAACATTGTTTTGAGATGGATGATGTCCATATATTATACTGCAAAATCATGAACAAAAAAGGGAAATGCTTTCTTCTGCAGATGTATAGATGAATAGATAGATAAATCGATAAGATAGATATCTATATATTTATTCATTTATAATCTGTCTTTCAGGTACTTCAACGTGGATTACATTGAGGTACTGGAGATATTTCTGCCATTCGCAGATGATTTACAATCAGGGATTGTAACTTTCAAACAACCCCACGTATGCGGCCTCGTGCATATATGGGTCAGCATAGATGTATTGTTATATTTTAGATTGTGTGCAGATGTGTGTCTGCTCAGCTTCTAAAATATACATATCAATGGCCCCAAAAGTATAATTGTATTTTTTAAGTTTGCGCAAAATTACGTGCGGACTTTGAAATGTTGTTGCATTTCCAGAAACTTGTATATGCATTCGTTTTTATGCATACGGACATTTACCAGGGACATGTCTAAGCTGGTGTCCCTGGTGGTGAGAAATGAAGTCCTCCTGTTCCCCATCCCTGGGGTCAGGAGGAACAACAAGCAGGTGTGGCAAGTTTAGAATGCCTGCAGATGGAATACAATCAAGGAACTTCCTACAATGTGGGAACAAGGAAGTTAGGTGGGGAAAGGGGAGGCTAGTGGGGGAGGCTTTGCGGGGATTTGGGTGTGGGGGAGACTAGGGGTATGTGGAGCTTTCGGGATGTGGGGACAAGGTAGGGGGTTTGGGGAGCTTTTGGAGGTAGTAATTTGGGGGGACTGGGATGGGGGAGGGTTATGCAGTGAGGGAGCAAGGAGCAAGGGGCATTGTGGGCTTGTGGTAGGGCAAGAGCCAATAAGCATACATTGATTCAGAAACAGATTCATATAACTTTATTGGCATGACAAATGTACATATGCTACTAAATTATTATACAGAAAAGGTAAAATACAAAATTAGGGAAAAAATGAACACAGTTAGAAAAGGGTCATATGTAAAATAAATGTCCGTGTAAGAGAGAACAGCTTGAGGGACATTGTTTAGGCTATGACACTGGCTATTATTGCAGAGCTGACAAGCAACTAGTTCCAGGAGGGACAATTTGGAGCCAGTTCCTGGTTTTAAACTTAAACCCCAAAGTTGTGTGGTATCTGTAGTATCTGATTCTGCCCTTTGGAAGAATGCTGCTGGGCCCATAATGCTTCAGAATGGGGCTGTCTGAAAGCCTGGACTGGTTTGCAGTCTCCCTCTTGAAACTGAGTTCCTTGTCTGCTCTGGGATGGTCCCCAGTCAAGGGTATTTTTTGGCCAAGTGGCAAGACACTACATTTTGATGCATGAAGGGAGAATGAAGATCCATGAAACAGAGTTAAGGCTTTAATTGAAAAAATGGAAACATACCATTGAACTAAAAGTATTGCATTCCTTTTTCTCTGTATAGATTGAGGTCCTCAAAAAGGACAGAGAGCTGCAATAGAAGGAAAGATAGTGGCTTGACCAGCTGTGTGCCAGGTAGGAGGAGGTTGGAGGTAGAGAGATATCACAATGGTCTATTTCCAGCATTCATCAGAGGCCCCTGTATTGCCCTGCCACTCAGTAAGCCCCAATGTGACTAGAGCTTCAAGAAACCCTCATGCACATTAACGTCTACCTTGCTAATAGAGATGTGAATCGGAACCGGAATCGGTTCGGATTCCGGTTCAGATTCACATGTGGGGTTTTTCCCCCGGGAACCCCACTGGACCACCAGGTACCTGTAAAAAGGTTTTGGGGGGGTCGGGAGGGTGGGGGAAGCTAAGGGGTTACTTTTAAAGGGTCGGGGTGGGTTTAGGGGTTATTTTTGTGTGCCGTTTTTCCCGCTCTCCCCCAAAACGATAAGGGAAGCCCCACAATCAATATCGTGGAGTTTTCCTATTGTTTTGGGAGAGCCCCCGATTTCTGACGATTTTGAAAATATCGACGATATTTTCAGTCGTCCGAAGCCCGATTCACATCTGTTTACAGATACCACTAGCTTGGAGGAGGAAAGGGGGACAAGGAAGAGGACCTGACCCCTTCTGTTGGAGCAGCAACTGTGCCTACTACAGTGGATCAGAAACCACCATCACTTCCACCTGTTTATCCTGCAGTGGCACAGTAGCCACCCCACTGGCCTCCTCCCACCACCACCAAAGGAAGCCCAGGCCCTATACTTCCACCCATCCTTACATAAGAACATAAGAAATTACCATGCTGGGTCAGACCAAGGGTCCATCAAGCCCAGCATCCTGTTTCCAAAAGAGGCCAAAACCAGGCCACAAGAACCTGGCAATTACCCAAACACTAAGAAGAACCCATGCCACTGATGCAACTAATAGCAGTGGCTATTCCCTAAGTATAATTGATTAATAGCCATTAATGGACTTCTCCTCCAAGAACGTATCCAAACCTTTTTTGAACCCAGCTACACTAACTGCACTAACCACCTCCTCTGGCAACAAATTCCAGAGCTTTATTGTGCGTTGAGTGAAAAAGAATTTTCTCCGATTAGTCATGGAATGCCCCCTAGTCCTTCTATTATTCGAAAGTGTAAATAACCGAGTCACATCTACTCGTTCAAGACCTCTCATGATCTTAAAGACCTCTATCATATCCCCCCTCAGCCATCTCTTCTCCAAGCTGAACAGCCCTAACCTCTTCAGCCTTTCCTCATAGGGGAGCCACTCCATCTCCCTTATCATTTTGGTCGCCCTTCTCTGTACCTTCTCCATCGCAACTATATCTTTTTTGAGATGCGGCGACCAGAATTGTACACAGTATTCAAGGTCCTTCTCCCCTTTCCAGTACGGGCTCCTCCCCATTTGGCCTCAGGACCTCTGGATGCAGATCCTGAGGCGGCCCAGCCTTTGCTGGGTGATGGAGATGAGTAGCTCACTGGGCAGCTTCTCCTAGATTTAGTATACAACCAACCTCATTCCCTTGTGTCAACAATCTTCAACAACCGTGGATCAAGGGAATCCCTAATGCACTGTCTTGTACAGTCGCTATCTTCAGGGCAACCACTCTGTGGCTGTCCCCCTTTGTATAGCTCCTGATTTTATTCTTTATTTACTTAAATCAACATATTGTATTTCTGTTTTTTAGATTTTTTTATGCTTTGTTTCTACTCCCCAAACATGTTTAAAAAAAAACAAAACAACAAAACAAAAAAATAATATGTTGATTTAAGTAAATAAAGAATAAAATCGGGAGCTATACAAAGGGGTACAGCCACAGAGTGATTCTCCTAGATTTAGGGCAGCACCCCATCACACTAAAGGTACACTCTGTGGCTGGAGCACTTACTCTTAGTCCAGACGTCTGAGCTCTAGCAGCTATAGAGTAGCCCCTGTGACATAGTAAGGACAAAGGCTATCAGCGCCATTTGGAATATCGGCAGCCGATGGCGTGTGTGCAGGAGATGGCTCCTGGACCCCCCGCTGCACCACCAGGGAGTTTTGGTAAGTCTTAGGGGGGTCAGGAGGCTGAGGGGTATTGTAGTTAATTCAATTTTAGCTAGGAAACGAATAAGAATGAACGCATGAACGTATCGGGGGCCCCCCTTGCTGAATGCAACGTATCTGCCCCCTGACGAACATGAATAGCGAATGCAACGTATGCCATCCCTCTGCACATCCCTACTCCCAGGTCCCTTGCTGGACCACCAGGGGGCTTCATGAGTTTTGGGGAGGTCTGGAGAGTGGCATGATGGGGGAGGAGGCAGGGTGAGGTAGGGGCTGGACAGAATTTTGAAGGGGCACTTTTTGCCCCTTCAAAATTCTGCCGCCTGAAGCGGCTGCCTCACCCTGCCTCAATATAGAACCACCCCTGCTCATGCCCCCTAGGCCAATCAGTACCTGGCTTCCAGGTATTCTTGGTCCATTTTAAGTTCTATAAATAGTTTTATCCCATGATTTTCCCACCCTCCTTCTTTGTACTTTTTTTTTAAAGTTTTAAAGGTTTCTATTTTTATAATATTATTATTTTAATATAGTACGAGTCTCTTTCTTTGTATGTGAGAAACCTTCTAATCCATGAGTCTTAGCCCTTTCAACACAGCCAACCACACTCACTCTCACACCCATACCCTGCCATGCGTGTGTTTTGGCATGCTGTTTTGCCCTCTAATCTCTCTCTTGAACTTATCAACTCTTTCATCAGCTTCTGTTTTCCACCAGGTAATTAGGGGCTGCATTCTCTACTTACCTCCCTAGAATGTCTTTCCCTCAGTGGACACAACACATTCAAGCTGTTAGACATCGGTTTGGTTTTATTTTCTCTAAGTGCCAGAGATATGAGTGCAGCCAAACCACAATCACTGGCAAACCCTATAGAGGGAAGGATCCTGTCAACTTCCAAATACAAACATAAGTCAATGGGCAGACAGATTGTGGCCCTTCCATTATTTTGATATGCTGATAGGAGTTCCTTTCTAAAGAAATGGTCTGCATCAACTTCTACTCATTCATATCTATCTCCTTAATGATGATGCTGTTAATGAAAGTGTAACCGGCCTCCCATTTTGGTGCTTTATCTTTCATGAGGGGCGGTATGGTTCTGGGTTCGAGTCCAGATGGGGGGAAGATTAACTTCCAGGGCCCTTGGCACAATTAACCACAGCAGCTACACAATCTAGCTTCAAAATCTCTAGAAGGTGCCACAAGGGGAATAGCAAAGGAAAGAGAACCAAAATCAATACCACAGACAAAAATATTTGAGTCACATCAGGGTCCATTCATCCTTTGCACACCAAGAAAGGGAAAAGAAATAAATCCAAAGGAGTCCAAGTTTGGTGTTCAAATAAAAACAGTCCTTACTGCACCTTAAAATAAGGATGATTCAAGCCACAATACCAAAAATCAAAAACAGCATCAGCAATGTGATGGCATGAATATTAGGGATGTGCAGACCAAAAGTTTAAGTTCATAAGTCCATAAGTCGAAAGGGGGTCCCATTTGCGGTCAATATGGACATATGGAGAATTCCATAAGTTGAGTCTATGTCCATATGTGCAAATAAAAATGTAAACCCCTCACCCGCATTTAATCCCGCCCCCCCCCCCAAGACTTACCAAAACTCCCTGGTGGTCCAGCGGGGTCAGGACGCCATTCCTGAACTCCTTTGCAAGGAGCACGTGACGTCGGCGTCACGTCGGAGTGACGCGGCGTCACGTGATTCCCCTCGGGTTCGCTCCCGGACCCCTCGTTGGGCCCAAAAGGAACTTTTGGCCAGCTTGGAGGGGCCTCCTGACCCTCCCAAGCTGGCCAAAAGTGCCTTTTGGGCCCAACGAGGGTTCCGGGAGCGAACCCGAGGGGAATCACGTGACGTTGGCATCACGTCGGAGTGACGCAGCGTCACGTGATTCCCCTCGGGATCGCTCCGGGACCCCTCGTTGGGCCCAAAAGGAACTTTTGGCCAGCTTGGGGGGGCCTCCTGACCCCCCCAAGCTGGCCAAAAGTGCCTTTTGGACCCAACGAGGGGTCCGGGAGCGAACCCGAGGGGAATCACATGACGTCGGCGTGACACGGCGTCACGTGATTCCTCTCGGGTTCGCTCCCGGACCCCTCGTTGGGCCCAAAAGGAACTTTTGGCCAGCTTGGGGGGGCCTCCTGACCCCCCCCAAGCTGGCCAAAAGTGCCTTTTGGGCCCAACGAGGGGTCCGGGAGCGAACCCGAGGGGGAATCACGTGATGTCGGCATCACGTCGGAGTGATGCGGCGTCACGTGATTCCCCTCGGGTTCGCTCCGGGACCCCTCGTTGGGCTCAAAAGGCACTTTTGGCCAGCTTGGGGGGGCCTTCTGGCCCCCCCAAGCTGGCCAAAAGTGCCTTTTGGGCCCAACGAGGGTTCCGGGAGCGAACCCGAGGGGAAACACGTGACGTCGGCGTGACGTCGGAGTGACGCGGCGTCACATGATTCCCCTCGGGTTCTCTCCCGGACCCCTCGTTGGGCCCAAAAGGCACTTTTGGCTAGCTTGGGGGGGTCAGGAGGCCCCCCCAAGCTGGCCAAAAGTTCCTTTTGGGCCCAACGAGGGGTCCGGGAGCGAACCCGAGAGGAATCACGTGACGCCGTGTCACGCCGACGTCATGTGATTCCCCTCGGGTTCGCTCCCGGACCCCTCGTTGGGTCCAAAAGGCACTTTTGGCCAGCTTGGGGGGGTCAGGAGGCCCCCCCAAGCTGGCCAAAAGTGCCGTTTGGGTCCAACGAGGGGTCCGGGAGCGGAACCGCGATGGATCATGTGACGTCGGCATCACGTCGGAGTGACACGGACATCACGTGATTCCCCACACGTCCGCTCCCGGACCCTCACGGAACTTTTGGCCAGCTTGGGGAGTTTTGGTAAGTCTTGGGGGGGGGGATTAAGGAGGGTGAGGGGTTTTAAATTTTTATTTAGATCAACAATCGCGATTTCCAACGTATTCAACATAGCTATGTTGAATAAGTTGGAAATCCGATCGTTTACGCCTCATCATTTTTTTAAGTTAAAAAAAAAAAATAAGTTGCGTTTTCCATTTAAGTTCAAAACGAATGCACACCCCTAATGAATATTACTATTAGTTTATCCATCTTAGGTGTCATCTCTCTGCTCACTTCCCTTGCACCATTATCTTGATGGAAAGAATATCCTCATCAGTGAGGGCTGGATAACTAGAGTATACCTCCAACATGTAACAACAAGCAGTGGAAAAATATATCCCCAAGTCCAAGAAAAGGTTCAACTGGGTTACCAAAACTCCAAACCAACTGTCAATCCAACTTGTCCAGAGTTGAGACTCTGGGTTCTTCTAGTCCAAAGTCCTTAACTCTTCCTCTCTTTTCACCTTTGCTTGACTAGTTGCTTGGGCAAAAAGCTATCCAAATCCTGATTTCAGGAAAATGTCGGGGGGGGGGGGGGGGGGGGGGGGGGAGAGGAAGGGGTGTGTAACTCTTGCCTTCAGAGCAAGAAATCCAAATATCTTCAAGACCAAACCCTTCTCTATAGTTGAGATTCAGGAGAAATGTCTACAAATCAGCTCCTATGAATTGAGACTTAGGAGGAATCTCTCTCCTTCCTTCTTTTGTAGTCAACTCACCCATTCTGTTGTGATCCTTGGAGAGATCTCCAGCTTCTTCACCTGTACTTAACCATCTGATCACTGAGCATGCTCCCAGGAGTTATAAACACCCAAAAGATATCCTCTCCCCCAAAAGGTGGGTTAAAGCCATGGGAGTAGTCCCAAAATCTCTGACTCCACTTACTACCTCTAGCCTTGAAAAAGTGCTTTAGGAAAAATACACTTTGGGGAAAAATATTAGTGATGGGCTGAGACACCCATCACAAAAGTAACAATGAAAAATGTTGAAGAAGATCTACTTGCAGTAGTATAGCTGGCTGAGTTAACTACAGGCTGAGCTAATTATATTCTCACCTTTTCCCTTCTTTCATTGGATATCCTCATCAGTTGGGGGCCAGCCTATCTCTACAAGGCTCCAAAAATTCCAGCTACAATTCCCTTCATCACCATGACCACATTTATATCTCTGAAAGACCCACCTTCTAATGGAGTTCTTCCTGCCAGAACACAGGTTTTGCCTAGGCCCCTGTTTTCTACAAGACATGCAGGCAAAAGGAGTATTTGAGGGTTCTCACATTAAAACCAAGTTGTGAGTTATCAACTGCTAATACTATCATCAGTAGCATGGGATATACTTAGTTTTTGGGTTCTTGTCAGGTACTTGTAGCCTGGATTGGCCACTGTTGGAAACAGGATGCTGGGCTTGATGGACCCTTGGTGTGAACCAGTATGGCAATTTCTGATGTTCTTATGTTCTTATGTAAAGAACCTGACCATTGGACCGTCTGACCTGCCATCACCTCACTCCTCCAGACCAGCTCACAGGAGACCCGCTCCTAAGTCATGCCGGCATCCAGGGGCTCAACCTGCAGGGAATGAAGGCTGGTAAAGGCCCCGACCTCTGGCCCTTCCCCCAGAGTGGACTCTGGGGAAGGGCCAGAGGTCGGGGCAGATGGCGGTCAGCAAAACGAAGGACAGGCAAGTGGTCAGGGCAGATATCAGGAGAAAGCAAAGTCCAAAAATGAGTCGAGTCAATACCAGAGAAGCAAGCTGAGGGTCAGGAAAGCAGGAATACACGAAGACGGAGCTTGGAAGACACGGAGGCTGGAACTGAAGAAATGGAGGCAGGAACTGAAGACACGGAGGCAGGAGCAGGAACTGAAGACACGAAGAGCAACTAGAGAATCCAAGGAGTGAGACCTGTTGCTGAGGCATTGGTAGGCAGGCAGGGGTGATCTTATATAGGGCCAGTGGAGCCCTGTCTTCCGGTTTCCACGGGTGAGCATTTCTGGTGTGGGTCCTTTAAGATGGGAAAAGCCGCACGTGTGCATCTAGGAACAAATGCGGATGGCTGCCTGACAGCAGTGGGTCCGGCTCTTGCCGTGCCAAATAGAGAGGGCCTGGAGCTCGGGAAGCGGTGATGGTGACCAGGGCCTACCCAGGGGGTGAGCGCGGTTGGCCGCGGGGTGCTGCAGCCAGCCACCATAACAGTCAGTGGCAGGCAGCAGGAAAAAATGTTCAATATCCAGGCAAAGGTCAAAGGCAAGCTGCAGGCAATAATAGTCGAGGTTCAGGCCAGGGTCAAATTAAAAATTCAGTCTGAGGGCAGGCAAAAAAGGCAAGAAGAGTAGGAAGAGGATCCAACAGAAGAAAATAGGATAAAGCATAAACGTTGGCAAGTTAAATGTAAGACATTGATAAGACAGGCTAAGAGAGAATTTGAAAAGAAGTTGGCTGTAGAGGCAAAAACTCACAGTAAAAACGTTTTTAAATATATCCAAAGCTGAAAGCCTGTGAGGGAGTCAGTTGGACCATTAGATGATCGAGGGGTTAAAGGGGCACTTAGAGAAGATAAGGCCATCGTGGAAAGATTAAATGATTTCTTTGCTTCGGTATTTACTGAAGAGGATGTTGGGGAGGTACCCATACTGGAGAAGGTTTTCATGGGTAATGATTCAGATGGACTGAATCAAATCACGGTGAACCTAGAAGATGTGGTAGGCCTGATTGACAAACTGAAGAGTAGTAAATCACCTGGACTGGATGGTATACACCCCAGAGTTCTGAAGAAACTAAAAAATGAAATTTCAGACCTATTAGTAAAAATTTGTAACCTATCATTAACATCATCCATTGTACCTGAAGACTGGAGGATAGCAAATGTAACCCCAATATTTAAAAAGGGCTCCAGGGGCGATCCGGGAAACTACAGACCGGTTAGCCTGACTTCAGTGCCAGGAAAAATAGAGGAAAGTGTTCTAAACATCAAAATAGCAGAACACATAGAAAGACATGGTTTAATGGAACAAAGTCAGCATGGCTTTACCCAGGGCAAGTCTTGCCTCACAAATCTGCGTCACTTTTTTGAAGAAGTTAATAAACATGTGGATAAAGATGAACCGGTAGATGTAGTATACTTGGATTTTCAGAAGGCGTTTGACAAAGTTCCTCATGAGAGGCTTCTAGGAAAAGTAAAAAGTCATGGGATAGGTGGCGATGTCCTTTCATGGATTGCAAACTGGCTAAAAGACAGGAAACAGAGAGTAGGATTAAATGGACAATTTTCTCAGTGGAAGGGAGTGGACAGTGGAGTGCCTCAGGGATCTGTATTGGGACCCTTACTTTTCAATCTACCATATAAATGGGCTTGGACCGACGGGCCGCAAATGCACAGTAGAGAGCAGCTCTACTGTGCATGCGCAAGAGCACATCAGTCAGAGGGGAGCCCAGCAGACTTGGAAACGGCGAGGAGGAGCAGCGGCAGCACAGGAGGTCTCCGGGGGGTCTCTCTCTCTCTCGCGCGGGGAGAAGCAGTGGCGGCGGCACAGACACAGACATGGGAGGTCACCGGGAGTCTCTCTCTCATGCCCGCCTCATCACCGAGCATCTGGCATGTCAGCAACGAGCCCAGTGGAGATGCACGCGCGAGAGAGAGACCCCCGGAGACATCCCATGGAGCAGTGGCGGCGGTATCTAAGTATCAGGCGGGCCAGAGAGAAGAAGAAAGAGAGGAGGAGGACTGAGGGAGAGGGATGGGGTTGTGGAGGAGGTGGGAGGGGAAGGAAGAGGATATAAGTGGGGAGGGTAAAGTTGTGGAATACAGAAAAAGGGAGTGGAGGAGGGCTGAGGGAGAGGGAAGGGGTTGAGGAGGTGGGAGGGGAAGGAAAGAGAAGATGAGAAGGGATGGATGGAAGAGGATATAAGTGGGAAGGGTAAAGTGGAGTAGAGAAAAAGAGGGAGTGGAGGAGGGCTGAGGGAGAGGGGAGAAGGGGAAGGAAAGGGAAGGTGAGAGGGGAAGGGAAAAAGGAAGAGGATATGACTGAACAAGTGGGAAGGGTAAGAAGTTATGGAGAAGAGAAAAAAGAGTGGAGGAGGGCTGGGAGAGGGAAGGGTTTGTAGATGAGGTGAGAGAGGATGGAAGGAAAAGGGAAGTTGTGGAGAACAGAACGGCTCTAACCGTGCCGGCCTGACAGATGGAATCTCGTCCGTTTTAACGGGCTTAACGGCTAGTATATTTATAAATGATCTGGAAAGAAATACGACAAGTGAGATAATCAAATTTGCAGATGACACAAAATTGTTCAGAGTAGTTAAATCACAACCAGATTGTGATAAATTGCAGGAAGACCTTGTGAGACTGGAAAATTGGGCATCCAAATGGCAGATGAAATTTAATGTGGATAAGTGCAAGGTGATGCATATAGGGAAAAATAACCCATGCTATAATTACACAATGATGGGTTCCTTATTAGGTGCTACAACCCAAGAAAGAGATCTAGGAGTCATAGTGGATAACACATTGAAATCATCGGTTCAGTGTGCTGTGGCAGTCAAAAAAGCAAACAGAATGTTGGGAATTATTAGAAAAGGAATGGTGAATAAAACGGAAAATATCCTGGTGCCTCTGTGTCACTCCATGGTGAGAACGCACCTTGAATACTGTGTACAATTCTGGTCGCCGCATCTCAAAAAAGATATAATTGCGATGGAGAAGGTACAGAGAAGGGCTACCAAAATGATAAGGGGAATGGAACAGCTCCCTATGAGGAAAGACTAAAGAGGTTAGGACTTTTCAACTTGGAGAAGAGACGGCTGAGGGGGGATATGATAGAGGTGTTTAAAATCATGAGAGGTCTAGAACGGGTAGATGTGAATCGGCTATTTACTCTTTTGGATAATAGAAAGACTAGGGGGCACTCCATGAAGTTAGCATGTGGCACATTTAAAACTAATCGGAGAAAGCTTTTTTTTACTCAACGCACAATTAAACTCTGGAATTTGTTGCCAGAGGATGTGGTTAGTGCAGTTAGTAATAGTATAGCTGTGTTTATTAAGTTCACTTAGAGAATAGCCACTGCCATTAGCAATGGTAACATGGAATAAACTTAGTTTTTGGGTACTTGCCAGGTTCTTATGGCCTGGATTGGCCACTGTTGGAGACAGGATGCTGGGCTTGATGGACCCTTGGTCTGACCCAGTATGGCATGTTCTTATGTTCTTATGTTAAATCGCGGAATGCTTTGAGACCAGTGGGTTGAGGCCAGTTCTGTATGCTTTTAGTCTTTTGTGGATCCATTTGGAAACCTCTGCTGGACACCACATAGCCCAAAAAGGGCATGCGCATGCCCTAGGTAATCCCCGATTCAAAATGGCACACGGGATCGCCCACACCATCCTGGGGATGCTGAGGAAGGTGGTGTTTGTAGATGGAGGCCGCCATTCATCCGAGAATCGCTGATGCAGGAAATTGGAGGTGAGCAACAAATGTCACAGCCGTCTGTGGCCGACGGGCGCAACACGAGGTTCCCGCATTGATGATTTCATAAGGAAGCCCTACACGTGTGCGCCTAGGTGATGCCGGAAGTAAGATGGCAGGCAGTGTGCAGCGCCCATGCAGTCCCGGGGATGCCAGGGAAGTTGGCATTGGTTGGCGGAGGCCGCCATTCTCCCAATGATTGACGGTGCAGGGAAAAAAGAGGTGAGCATGAGAAGTCGCAGCCGTCTGCAACCAACCAATGGTTGCAAACACACACTGGTATAGAAGTGTGTTTTCCCATAGGCACATATGCACATTTACTACTTCCCATTTACACGAGGCAGTGCAAATGTTCATTTTGAATAGTGCTTTTCCCTTTGCTGGTTTGGTTTCTCTGGGTGAGTGGACATAGAAGCAGGCCAGGGGGTGTGAGGGGGTGTATCAGGGAGAGACTATGACCTACTGGAGGACACTGAAAAGCATACCATAAGGGTTGCAGTGAATTAATCTGGGATAAAGAGGATCATCATTGGTTGCTGAGATATACAGGTATAGAGTAGTTGATAGAGGAATAGATAGGGTACACACTAGAGATGTGAATCGTGTCCTCGATCGTCTTAACGATCGATTTCGGCTGGGAGGGGGAGGGAATCGTATTGTTGCCGTTTGGGTGTTGTTAAAAGAGGGGCGAACCCTGTGTCTAATTACAGAATAAATACCAGCTTCAGACGGTAATAAAGAAAGGGGTTTATTAATACAGATAAGTAAATAGAGGAAGGCGGATAATTCCTCTAGGAGCAGAAAAATACAGAAAGAATTTAGTACAAGCAAAGGTGTACAAGGTCTGTTTAAAATCTGCTCAGTGTTCTTCACGTGTGCATCAGCTTATAAAGGGTCTGGGGTCTGCTATTATCAGTCATCTGCATAATCCACACCCTTTACCTTTAATAGCCAATCGATATATATGTTAACATGTGTACTTTAGCTTGCTCTTACTATAGGCCACAGGCCTCTTCTTATCAGTTAAAATAACAAACTTAGTTCCATCCTTCCAGGAATGATGTCATCTGTGCTGGATGATTCTCTGGCAAGTTCAGTGATCAGTGCTTCATAGTGCTATAACTACATATGTGCAGGATATATATAGTGCACTATTCTACAGTGTGTAAACTATCGTGAAAAATCGTTAAAATCGTGAGCCGGCACACTAAACCCCCCTAAAACCCACCCCGACCCTTTAAATTAAATCCCCCACCCTCCCGAACCCCCCCCCCCCAAATGCTTTAAATTACCTGGGGATCCAGCGGTGGTCCAGAACGGCGGCAGTCTGGAACGGCCCCCTCAATAGAATTGTGTTGTCTTCAGCCGGCGCCATTTTTCAAAATGGCTGCCGCAAAATGGCGGCGGCCATAGACAAAAACAATTCGACGGAGGAGGTCGTTCCGGACCCCCGCTGGACTTTTGGCAAGTCTTGTGGGGGTCAGGAGGCCCCCCCAAGCTGGCCAAAAGTTTCCTGGGAGTCCAGCGGGGTTCCGGGAGCGATTTCTCGCCGTGAATCGTTTTCGTACGGAAAATGGCGCCGGCAGGAGATCGAGTGCAGGAGGTCGTTCACCGGCGGTCCGGAACCCCCGCTGAACGACCTCCTGCAGTCGATCTCCTGCCGGCGCCATTTTCCATACGAAAACGATTCGCGGCGAGAAATCGCTCCCGGAACCCCGCTGGACTCCCAGGAAACTTTTGGCCAGCTTGGGGGGGCCTCCTGACCCCCACAAGACTTGCCAAAAGTCCAGCGGGGGTCCGGAACGACCTCCTCCGTCGAATCGTTTTTGTCTATGGCCGCCGCCATTTTGCGGCGGCCATTTTGAAAAGTGGCGCCAGCTGAAGACAACACGATTCTATTGAGGGGGCCGTTCCGGACCGCCCCCGTTCTGGACCACCGCCAGATCCCCAGGTAATTTAAAGCATTGGGGGGGGGTTCGGGAGGGTGGGGGATCTAATTTAAAGGGTCGGGGGCGGGTTTTAGGGGGTTTTAGTGTGCCGGTTTTCCTGCCCTCCCCCTTCCCCCGATTTACGATTTTTTAACGATAAATCGGGGAAATTGGTATTGTATCGTGGCCCTAACGATTTTTTGACGATTTAAAATATATCGGACGATATTTTAAATCGTCAAAAAACGATTCACATCCCTAGTACACACAGGAAGAAAGATCTATGGGGGGGAGGGGGGTAGTAGAGTATGTTGTAGCCTGATTTATTCAAATAATTACATATTTGGATATCATACATTTATTTTTAAGCACCTATTGAACATTCCTGGACTGTCTTTTGTCTTCTAAAGTAGCAAACCCATTATATCACATTGTTCTGGGTTGTGTTTATGTTTCTATGTTCTGTGTTGTGACATTGCTGTTAAACTAAAGGCACATAATTGTAACCCTTTGTACAAAAGATGAGGGGCTGGAATCAAATTGCTTTTTCTCATATAACACTGAAAGCTAGTCAATAGTAGAAAGACAGAGCAATGGTCATTCTATAATCTTAATCATTTGATACAATATTTTGTTTTTCAATCATAGAAGAAGAAAGTCATACTGTACATAAGGAAGGTAATTGTCAAAGCCATTGCCCTAGATAAAACAGTGTTTTACTTTCAGAAATGGGCTTTTTCTAAGTTGTCCTCACTCTTTGTGGGCAAAGGTATGTGTAGTGCCACTATGCATGCACTTTCAGCCTCAGTAGGAGGAGGCATTCTCGGGGTGGGGTTAAGGGCAGAGTTTGGAACTACATGCATACTTATGAATTTTCAAACATAAGAATGTATTTTTGCCCATACAAAACAGCAAGTATGCATATGTGCAGGAAATTTCCCTTAGGCAGTTTTCAAAGCAAAAGCACACATGTACCTTCACTTTGAAAATGAGTGCAAAGTCCATGGAAAACAAATACCCACCAATTCTTCAGATATGTGGGCCAATGTGAAAATTACCCCTTAATGTTCAGCATTAGACACTCTGTTCAAGAAATTCTATTATATCCATAACATAATTAAGCATTATCCTTTTACAGAGAGAGAAAAATCAGGCATGTTTTTGTACTGCTATGTTTTACTACCGGAACGTTTCATTTCCCTCAATTGTCTCTACCAGACAGTTCTTACATTATTGTATGTACCAGAATATAGAGCAACAGATTGTGAATACTCAATGCTGTGTTAATTATAATTGTACATCTACTATAGGAAGGCACTGTTTTTATTGAGCAGAGAAACTACACTGTTGCATGATATTTTTCAGTCTTGGAGAAATATTAATATGCAGAGTGAGGTTTAACATGTATTGAAAGATCATTTTTTTCCTCCCTCTTTCTCCATGTTTCCAAGTTCAACAAGATGAAATAATAGGGATGTGACAATGAAATAGAAAAGCAGTTCTTTATTAGACAAAATGAAAGGACATTTTTGAAGTAGATTGATTCTATGCAAGAGGTTGCAGTTAAAAGAGAAGGTGAAAGAGACTGAAAGGAAGAAATTGAATATATTTTTACTACTTGGAACATATGAAATGCTTGGAAGAAAAATATGTCCTAAAGAAAAAAAAATGGAAACATTAAAACACTAATTAAAAATTACTATTAGTTTTCTGGTAAAAGAGACCAATATAACATTCAGAATATTTTTTTTCTTTCTTCTTGATAGAACAGAAATAGTTTAGTTCAAGTAGTCCAACTGCAGCATGCATTTGGATGCATTATAATATTTTGAATATAAGAACTTGCCATACTGGGCCAGAACAAGGGTCCATCGAGCCCAGTATCCTGTTTCCAACAGAGGCCAATCCAGGTCACAACTATCAAAGAGTAAATAGATCCCATGCTACTATGCAAAAATGACAAGAGTCGGGTGACATCATATAGACTAAACAATTTATTGAGGCATTAACTTTTGAAGAAAGAGTCCACCTCATCAGATGCATCAATAAATTGGTTAGTCTATAAGGTGCCATCCACCTCTTGTATTTTTGCTATCCCTTTGAAAATGCTGCTATCCAGGATTCTGCTGCCCCTAGGCACTTTTGTTGCTTTCACCACCCCGCATCTTGTAAGGAGATGATACAGTGTAGCAGAGAGCTGGTCTCTGCTGAATCAGAATCAGCAGAGCTGGAAAGCAACAAATCTTAACTAGCCTGCTACCCCTAAATGTTTTCCACCCTAAGCACAGACATAATGGGTGCCTATTGACAAATCCAAAGCTACAGCTATTGCAGAGTGATAAGTAGTGGCTATTTCTTAAGTCTACCTGATTAATAACATTTTATTGACTTCTCTTTTAGGGATTTGTCAAAACCTTTTTTATTTAAATGATCTATGCTAACTGCCCTAACCACATCCTCTGGTAATGAAATCCAAGCTTAATTGTGCATTGAGTGAAAGAAAACTTTCTCTGATTTGTTTTGAATGTTCTACTTACTAACTTCATGGAGTAAAAGGTATTCCAATGGGCTCCCCATTAGCCCCATCTGTGGCGTATCTATACGTTGCATCTTATGAAGAATGATATCTATATACACCTGGATTCTTCAAACACATATTCTTCTATAAAAGATACATTGATGATTTATTTTGGCTTTGGACAGGAGATGAAATAGAGTTAACCAGGTTTGGTGACTATATGAACTCTTGTGATCCAAACTTAACATTTACAATGCAATACAGTTATTTTCAAATATCATATTTAGATATCATGATTCATAAACAGAAAGATAAACTTACTACCACAGTATATGTGAAACCCACTGATAAAAACACCACTCTTCATTTTCATAGCTTTCACCCCTGCAAATTAAAAGAAAGCATTCCCATTAGTCAATTCTTAAGATACAGATGTATAGATTCTTCAGTTCAAGAGTATACAAATTGTGCTAAGGAACTGATGGTGAAATTCAGTATTCGTGGGTATCATCGCAAATGTATTAAACAGGCGTATAAAAGGGCACTTTATGCCAACAGAGAAAAATCTATTATTGGCTAGGGATGTGAATCGTTTTTCAACGATTAAAATTATCGTCCGATAATGTTTATATCGTCTTAAATCGTTATAGAACACGATACAATAGAAATTCTAACGATTTATCGTTAAAAATCGTTAAATCGTGTTAGTGCGCACTAACTCGAGTTAGTGCGCACTAACTCCCCGTTAGTGCGCACTAACTCGATTTAGTGCGCACTAACTGAAAATGATACAAATAAACACTTTCCAGGTCAC
This sequence comes from Rhinatrema bivittatum, assembly GCF_901001135.1. Lineage (NCBI taxonomy): Eukaryota > Metazoa > Chordata > Amphibia > Gymnophiona > Rhinatrematidae > Rhinatrema > Rhinatrema bivittatum. The sequence continues at coordinate 349,040,356 of NC_042617.1, read as the reverse complement.
TGAAGGTCAGTTAGGAATGAATATGTGTTCCTATTGGCTGGCTGCCCTCTTATCTATTGATGTTACCAAGGTTACCACTGAGGTGATGGTTGGGGGGATGGGAAATGGAACTGGAAACTAACGAACACCAACAGAAAATGAAACAAAGTGTTCACACTTCCCAGGTCAGTAAAGGTCACTTAGGAATGAATATGTATGTATGTATTCCTATTGGCTGGCTGTGCTCTTATCTATTGATGTTACCAATATAGTTGGGGGGATGTGAAATGGAAACAGTTGGAAGCTTGACAAAAAAAGTAATGTAATGATCAGCACTCACGTGACTAGAACTTGTTTGTTTATTATTTTTGTTAGCAGGCACCTGAAATGCTAGTGCATGTTGAATTTGCCAATCACTGTGCATTTTAGAAAGGTGGTCCTGGCTGGAACTGTACACAGTTCAAATATATGTAATTGATTGTTGGTAAGTGTATTTTTTAAGTAGCCACACTGGCACCAGTATGTTTACTTTTCCTCCTACTTAACTCACTAGCTCAGCTTTGTAAGAAGGGCTTCTCTGCTTGTGTGTTGTTTTTGTTTGGTGTGAGGAGAGCAGAAACATCAGATCTTTATTCAATCTACTACAGTCATCTCTTACAGTGCCCTATCCCTATTAATACCAGGAGTGTTGTGATCTTCCTGCACACAGTGCCCTAACCCTGATACCAGTCTGAGACAGCTCCCTCCCTGCATTACTAGTGAGAGGCTGGCTTCACAGACAGGGGGGAGCTGCCTGACCCTCACTCCTGACTTCCCCCATGTCCCAGCTAGTGAATGGTGTGTGGGTGAGGGGGGGGGGGAGGATGGTGAAGTCTGAGACAGCTCCCTCCCTGCATTACTAGTGAGAGGCTGGCTTCACAGACAGGGGGGAGCTGCCTGACCCTCACTCCTGACTTCCCCCATGTCCCAGCTAGTGAATGGTGTGTGGGTGAGGGGGGGGGGGGAGGATGGTGAAGTCTGAGACCGCTCCCTCCCTGCATTACTAGTGAGAGGCTGGCTTCACAGACAGGGGGGAGCTGCCTGACCCTCACTCCTGACTTCCCCCATGTCCCAGCTAGTGAATGGTGTGTGGGTGAGGGGGGGGGAGGATGGTGAAGTCTGAGACAGCTCCCTCCCTGCATTACTAGTGAGAGGCTGGCTTCACAGACAGGGGGGAGCTGCCTGTCCCTCACTCCTGACTTCCCCCATGTCCCAGCTAGTGAATGGTGTGTGGGTGAGGGGGGGGGGGGGGTGGATGGTGAAGTCTGAGACAGCTGCCTCCCTGCATTACTAGTGAGAGGCTGGCTTCACAGACAGGGGGGAGCTGCCTGACCCTCACTCCTGACTTCCCCCATGTCCCAGCTAGTGAATGGTGTGTGGGTGAGGGGGGGGGGGGAGGATGGTGAAGTCTGAGACAGCTCCCTCCCTGCATTACTAGTGAGAGGCTGGCTTCGCAGACAGGGGGGAGCTGCCTGACCCTCACTCCTGACTTCCCCCATGTCCCAGCTAGTGAATGGTGTGTGGATGAGGGGGGGGGGGGGAGGATGGTGAAGTCTGAGACAGCTCCCTCCCTGCATTACTAGTGAGAGGCTGGCTTCACAGACAGGGGGGAGCTGCCTGACCCTCACTCCTGACTTCCCCCATGTCCCAGCTAGTGAATGGTGTGTGGGTGAGGGGGGGGGGGGAGGATGGTGAAGTCTGAGACAGCTCCCTCCCTGCATTACTAGTGAGAGGCTGGCTTCACAGACAGGGGGGAGCTGCCTGTCCCTCACTCCTGACTTCCCCCATGTCCCAGCTAGTGAATGGTGTGTGGGTTAGGGGGGGGTGGATGGTGAAGTCTGAGACAGCTCCCTCCCTGCATTACTAGTGAGAGGCTGGCTTCACAGACAGGGGGGAGCTGCCTGACCCTCACTCCTGACTTCCCCCATGTCCCAGCTAGTGAATGGTGTGTGGGTAAGGGGGGGGGGGGGGGAGGATGGTGAAGTCTGAGACAGCTCCCTCCCTGCATTATTAGTGAGAGGCTGGCTTCACAGACAGGGGGGAGCTGCCTGACCCTCACTCCTCTGGGGTATTGTGATCTTCCTGCACACAGTGCCCTATCCCTGATACCAGGGGTGTTGTGATCTTCCTGCATGCAGTGCCCTATCCCTATTAATACCAGGAGTGTTGTGATCTTCCTGCATGCAGTGCCCTATCCCTATTAATACCAGGAGTGTTGTGATCTTCCTGCACGCAGTGCCCTATCCCTGATATCGGGATGTGTGCAAGAAGATCACAACACCCCCGGTATCAGGAATAGGGCACTGTGTGCAGGAAGATCACAACACCCCCAGTATCAGGAATAGGGCACTGTGTGCAGGAAGATCACAACACCCCTGGTATTAGGGATAGGGCACTGTGTGCAGGAAGATCACAACACTCCTGGTATTAATAGGGATAGGGCACTGTGTGCAGGAAGATCACAATACCCCTGGTATCAGGGTTAGGGCACAAGTTCTAGTCACATTGACTGATCACATTACTTGTTTTGTCAAGCTACCAACTGTTTCCATTTCCCATCCCCCATATACTGTCAGTAGGAAACTTGGTAACATGAATAAATAAGAGGGCAGCCAATAGGAATACATATTCATTCCTAAACTGACCTTAACTGACCTGAAAAGTGTCAAATTGTATCATTTTCAGTTAGTGCGCACTAACTCCCAGTTAGTGCGCACTAACTCCCGTTAGTGCGCACTAATCGGAAAAAACGATTTTTAACGATTTTTTAACTAAAAAATCGTGCCTAAGACGATTTTCTTGCCCTGCCACACGATTTCTATCGTTAAGACGATATGGAAAACGATTCACATCCCTATTATTGGCATCACCCCATAATCAAGTTAACAGACCTGTTTGCAGTATTTAATTTTCTTCTAAGGCGGACCATGTAAAGAATATCATTCTTAAATACTGGCCAATTTTAAAATCCCTTCTGGGGTTTGTAGAGACCTCTATTTTTGCAATGAAGAAACGGAAAAATTTGAGATCCATGTTAACATATTCTCATAAGACATTGGATATAGATAATAATTGGGGACAATATACATGTGGGGAATGCACAGTATGTGGCAATGTATTAACTATTAAATTGTTTAAAGTACCTACAGTATGTTACCCCTTTACCATTAAGGGCCATTTTACATGCAGTTCATCAGGGGTTATATATGCTGTGATATGCCCCAGCAATTTAATATATGCAGGACAAACCAAACAGCAAGTTAAGGTAAGGATCATAGAACACAAACATAGACTAAGGGTGGGTAAAATAGGAGCCCCTATGGTATCTCATTGGCGAGAGGCAAATCATCAGGTAGAAGAATTGAGATTTTTTTGTAATACAACAATGCACTTTTAATCAGCAGGGGGAGGAAAACCTTATATTGAGGAGAATAGAACAAAAGTTAATGTATGTGTAGAATACAGTTTCACCTTATGGGCTTAATGAGGATGTAGAATGGGATGCTTATTATGGTAATTAAGAAATTGGATACATTTTTGTGATGACATTAGATGTATATTCTTTATGTTATTTATTTATGAATAAAAAGAAGATAAAACTGTGCATAGAGAATAAAATTTAGAGATGTGGTGTAGCTTAGTGACCTTCTATGTAAATTGTGGGTGACATGATAAGGAACCATTTGATAATAGTTTATTATCTTTTGTAAGAACAATAGTTGTGTAGGTGCAGGAGATGAATGTATAAAATTTCTGGATACTTTTTTCAATTTGTAAGGTCCCGGATGTTCTCTAACTTATACATTATAAGTGTATGGGAGGAGCAATTGCATGATCGACTGGAAGTTGGGAGATGGTTAGAAGCGTAGGGACACTGTGATTGGGTAGCTCATAAGATTTAAATGATTAGATTGTCGGGACATTGAGTGATGATGTAGGGACATTTGGGTATGTCTCCCAGTGCTGGTGAAGTGGAGTGTGATAACGATCGGGGATAAATTTGTTGTACTTGAAAAAATGCTGATGTTTTACAGAACATTTGTAAGTAAATTAACATTTGGATTATTGGAATGTTGGAGAAGTGATATTATAGAGTGATAAAGTTTAGCTGAGAAGTCTCTACATTTGTTGCAGACTCTGGTAGCGTGATTAATATGTTGGTGGTAGATTTATGAGAACTGAACAACGTATCTAAATTTGTAAGTAGAAGTATCCTGGACAATTTGGATATTGGGGTTAAGAAATTATGGGTTGTATGTCTGACTTTAGAAATCTGTGTATTTTTGTCATAGGTATCGGTAACGTGTCAAAATATAATAATGGTATATGTGAAATAATTTTCTTGGGAACAATAATGAGTTGTTGAAAAAGGTAGGTGAAGATTGATATGTAGGTTGAAATATGAAAGAGTAGGGATGTGAATCGTGTGCCCGATCGTCTTAACGATCGGGCTCGGCTAGAGGGAGAAAAAAATCTGATCGGTGGAGATGTGAATCGGAATCGGTTCCAATTCACATAGTTAATTTTTTTTTAGTGAGGCCCGACCCTATAAAATTGACCCTTTACCTTCCCCCACCCTCCCGAACCCCCCCCCCAAAAAAAACATTTTACGAGTAACTGGTGGTCCAGTGGGGGCGCGGGGACCGATCTCCTGCTCTCGGGCCATCGGCGCCATTTTGGCTGCCACTCAAAAATGGCGCTGATGGCTCGATAAAAAACAAAAACCCACCCGACCCTTTAAAAATGACCCCTTAGCTTCCCCCACCCTCCCGATCCCCCCAAAACATTTTAAAATTACCTGGTGGTCCAGTGGTGGTCCCGGGAGCGATCTCCCATTCTCGGGCCGTCGGCTGCCACTCATAAAGATGGCGCCGATGGCCCTTTGCCCTTACCATGTGACAGGGTATCCGTGAAATTGGCCGGCCCCTGTCACATGGTAGGAGCACTGGATGGCCGGCACGATTTTGAAGCGGCCTCGGAGGGAATGGGGAAAGCCATCGGGGCTCCCCTAGGGCTTGGCGCATGCAAGTTGCACAAGTGTGCACACCCTTGTGCACGCCAACCCCGGATTTTATAACATGCGTGCGGCTGCGCGCACATGTTATAAAATTGAGCGTAGATTTGTGCGCGTCAGGTTTTAATATCTGGCCCATAGTGTGTGTGTGTGTGGAGGAGTCTCTCTGGCACACGCCCACTCTCTCTTTCAGTCATGCACATTCTGCTTTTGCGCTGCTGCTCATGTACCAAAACAATGAGTGCCCCTGCTCCAGCACTACCATGTAATATAACGTTTTTTGCTTGCTACCAGTCCTTCTCCAGCATTTAGCAGTCCCCTCCCTTTCCCATTCACTTACTTCTTGGCACCCCCACAGTCAGCTGCCCTTTCTCACAGCTCAGCCTAGTCACTTCAAGCAAAACCCTCCACAACACTGTTCAGACACTTTTTTTCTGGCTCATCCTCTCCCTTTCTTTTACTGTAGTTTGCCTCCACTTCTCTGAACCCCCACCCCCCTCCACTACTTCGGGGCATTCCTACTGATTGTGTGCTACACAGAGACTGCTACATTTTTGGTTCCCCAAGCTTTGTTATGCCTACTTACTCCAGTGGTAAGGGGACTAGAAGTGATCCATGATGTTCCTCCAAGGCTTTAAAAAAGAAAAATTAAGCCTTCGCTGAGACTGGGAACAGCCACTGACCCAAAGCAGCACAACTCCGCATGGAATCCATGGAAGTCTCTGCTCTGTTTCCTCTGAGGACTGGGGAACCTGGAAAGGATCCATGGTATCACCAACTTTGCTCCGTTTCTGCGGGGAGCTGTAACTGGTTTACACAGCCAGCTCTGCAGAGTAGCCAGAACTAATTTTCAATACTGGCTTTACTCTGCCTCCTTGAGTACCGGAAAAAAAAAAGGTTGTTCTGCAGGAACAGACACAAAAAGAGGTTGAATTAGCACAAGTTTGAAACTTGTGAGCTGTAGTGCTAATCATCAAGGACAGGGCTGAAGTCTTGACAACTGGCACTGCTTCTCATAAATTTCAAACTTGTGGTAATAATTCAACCTCTTTTGTACTTGCTCTTTTCTCTGTAGTATCTGATTCAGTATCACATTCTTCTCCTGTTCCTAATATAGAACAGGAGGGAAACAGTCCTATATTTGTCAATAGGCACCCATTATGCCTGTGCCTAGGGCAGCAAATGTTTTGGAACAGGAGGTTGGCTAAGATTTGCTGCCTTCCAGCTCTGCTGAATCTCATTCAGCAGAGAATAGCCCTCTGATACCCTTAAACAGACCCTTATAGGAGATGGGGAGGTGAGAGGACCAAAAATGCCTAGGAGGCAACAGAATCCTAAATCTATCCATGCAGGGAAATGGGTGGTTTAGGGAATAGAAAGGCTATGTCCTGCCTTGTCTGCTCCAGGCTTCTCTTAAGTCTGAAGAGAAGTGGCTAAACTGCATTCCAAGCCATTCCCCCATAAATTAAGCCCTGATAATGTGTGTGTGTGTGTGTGTGGGGGGGGGTGCTTGACCTAAAGAAAGCCATGAGTAAGCTGAATTTACTATTACAATATGCATAGCAAAACAGTATTAACTCCTAGCACTTAAACAGTGATCATCCTACATATAAAAAAAGTAACTTTGCAAATATTACACCAGGCCCTAAAACAACTATTCTTCTCTTATTAGGAAAACAGAACAAGCTAGGCTGTTATAGATCCCTATACAGAAACTACTTGCTATCGGAATACCTCACCTTGGATACACATGCAGAACTCTGAAAGACCTTCACCAAATGCAGAATAAATAGACCATAAAGTATAAACAGAAATATGCAGACAAAACTGAACTGGAAACTGTAACAAGCCAGACTCTGTATGCAATACAACAAAGAAAAAACAGAAACATCACCATTCCTCAAGAAACATCAAAAAATAAAATCAAGAACTATAAATCAATAAAGTAAACCCACACTAATAAAAAGAATAAACATTTCAAAACAGCTGATGAATAGAGCATCCATTAATTATAAATTCACATATTAATTTTTTAGCATTTCCCAAACACTAAGAAATATTTTACAACACCAGACACATCAAATAGCACTCAATAATTAACAAATAAGGATAAAATATCCCCTGTTCTCAATACCTGGGAGCTTTTGATTCCAGTCACCATAAGGTTGTTGTGGATTAGTTAGGGGAAGGGAGGGAGAGGAGACACACAAGCTTTTTTTTTTTTCTCTCTCTCTTTCATGTACTCACTCAGAAATGCTCACTGACATATACATATGAGCTCTCTCTCACTCTCACAGATGCACAATCCTTCACTTTCATATTTTTTCACACTCCCACAGATATACGCTCTCTTACACGCATGCTGTCTCACACATGCATTCTCTCTCACACTTGCTCCTTATAAACTTTCTAAACATGCATGTTCTCTCAGGCTCCCACATATGCACACTCTTATACAAAACTCTCTTTATGCTCCCACACATGCATTCTCTCTCACTCTTTCTCATGCTTCCACACATGGTCAGTCTCTTACATTCCCACACATGATCTCTCTTTCATGCTCCCATAGATGTACACTCACTCATCCACACACTCTCTCTCACTCACACACACACATGCATTCTCGCTCATTGATTCATTAGCACTCTTTCTCACTTTTCATTCCCACAACCTCTGAATAAATTTTAAAAAAATATTTTACTTACACTTATCGGGAGGGATGCAGGCAGAGCTGCCTGTTGATAATCCAGGAGATGCCCCACTTTGTTGGAAGAGGAGGGCTGAAAGGCTCCGATGCTAGAGGGAGGGTAAAAGTTGTTATATTTTGCCATGTCTGAGCATATGGAGGGACTGGTAACAGACAATAGTGGGAAAATAAATAGTTTCCAAAGGCTGCTTACCTCAGCAGTCCTTCCTTCCAGTTCCAAAAGCATCATACATAAGCCATCTGGTGGTACTCCGGCTTCCTGTCTGTTCCCTGGGGCCTTCCTAACCCTTGTGGGCCCTGGTTCCTTATGTATGGTGAGGGGAGCCTCCCTTCTCCCAGAATCCCCTATGAGGCTGATCTTTAAGAAGGATCTAGCCAGATAACTGTGGCCAGCCTGTTAAGGTGGTTTGAGGGAGTTTCCTGTACACTCCTTCACAACGACCTTTGCACAAAAGTGAAAAACTTAAAAATCAAACTGGAGTCCCACAATGCATTTTGCTCATGTTTTTGCTTGCTCAGTCTTTCTTTGGATTGATGAATAAACCGGGGTAACTTTTGAGTAGTCAGATAAGTTTTATCTGACTAGCTTTAGACCTGCTGAATAGCTAATTAACTTATCCAGCTAACTTTGCTGGATATGTCTCAAAATCACTACTTATCTGGTTAAGTTAGCTGCATATGTAGCTCCTCCTAGTTATGTCTAAGTAATGGCCACTGAATGCGGTCTGATATTCAAATGTCGCCTCTTAGCTGGATAATTCAGAACTTAACCAGATAAGTGGTTCTGAATATTGACCTCATAATGCATTTAGATTTTCAGAAAGCATTTGATAAAGTCCCTTCAGGAAACTAAAAAGTTATGGAACAGGATGTAAGGTCTTACTGTGGACAGATAACTGGTTAAAAGTTTCCATGCAGATGTTTTATTTCTTTTCAATCTAACAAGTTTATTTTTATACCTCCTTTGCATTCAGAAACTTTTATTTTGAATAAAAATGCTGAGCGTGGGTTGGAAGTTTAGTTTATAGGGGAGGTTAATTAGGCTATTTAGAACCAATTAGGTACAATTCATCTTTGTTGATTTTTCCTTGTAGTAGATATTTTTCTGAATTGCTTCCTCCATTATATGTTTGATGAGTTGTAGAGTGGAATGACTATATCTGCTTATTTGTAAAAGTATTAATGCTTTTCTGCAAACTTATATTTCATTATTTCATTGTATTAAACAAAAATATCATAAAGATATAATTATAAAAATAAAATTTAAACAACAACAGTACCATTACAGATCTCTGAGGCTATTTACTTCTTTCCATTGAGAAATCTGACCATTTAGTCCTACAATTTCCTATCTTTTAACCAGCTATCTATCTACAGTAAAACCTTAAATCCTGTTCCATAAATTTTTAGTTTCCTGAAGAGACTTTATCTGTTGTGAGCCTGCCCGCGATAGGCGCGGGCAGTCTCCCTACCTCTCTTCCAGCTGCTCAGCTCAGCGCAGCAGTCTGCCGCCGACGCCGTCCTCCACGGCCCTGAGGACATGGCCATCTCCTGCCCTCGACGGGAGCCCTCCTCCGCGGCTGAGGCCACTGCTGCTGCTCCTGCTCCATCTTTGTGACTGGAGCCGCTGCCGGGGTCCTCAGATGTCAGGGAAGCTGTCCCTACTGGTGCCTGCTTCTTCCCTCCATCTTCTCGGCAGGGAGCCAGCCACTCCTCCTTGGGCTCTCCATGCAGCAAGGATGCAGCCAACGTCTCTGTCTCTCCAGCTTCTGCAAGGGCGCCAGTGGCAGGAAAAGTCCCGCGGCCTTCTGAGATGACATCATCGGCCTGCTTTGCTTCAGCCCTATAAAAGGGCCCTTTGCCAGTCCCTCGTGGCCTTTGCAAGGAGTCAGTTCACTCCTGGATGTTCCAGTCCATCACTCCAGGAGGCTTCTGAGGTCCATTGCTTCTTTAAGGTCATGTGTTTCTCATTGGAGCTCCTTTGTCTTTGTCTGAGCTTTTGTTCCTGGAATTCCTGATGTTCCATGTCCAAATATTCCAGATGCTCCACGTTCCTGTTATCTTGATCCTGATGCCCTTGCCTTCTCTTCTGCTACCAGTTCCTAGGCTCCTTGTGCCCACCTTTCCTGGCATGCCATGTGATGGTCCATGACCAGCCCATGGGATGGCAGTGTAGGGCGCTTTGTGGTACAAGACCTTCCTCTCATCTGCAGCGCAAGCCTCCAGGAGACTTCTATCTTAGTTCCTGTGTATCTTGTTCCCGGTCTATGGAGTCCCCTTGTGCTTGCTCCATCCATGCCTAAGACTCTGCCAGAACCTGCTCTGCTTCAGCGTGGTCTGTGACCAGCCACAGGTGGTTGTGTAGGGCGCGTCCCGGTGCAGGCCTCTACTGGATCTTCACCATGTTCCAGTCTCAATCTCCATTATCTTGTCTAAGTCTGCTTCGTGTTCAGCGTGGTCCGCGACCAGCCATGGGCGGCTGTGTAGGGCACGCTGTGGTGCAGTTCTCACCCAGTACTTTTGCTCGATTCCTGAATCCTTGCTTGAAACTCTTGTGTAACCTGAATCCTTGCATGAAACTCCTGATTAACCTGAATCCTCCCCTGAGTCTTCATCTGCGTATCCAACTTCTCGCCTGAATCTTCGTCTGAATATCCAAGTCCTCATCTAAGTATTCAAGTCTACACCTGAACCCTCTGAGTATTCTAGTCTTCGTCTGTGTCTTCATGTTCCTGCCCTCCACCTCCATCTGGCATCACGCACTCGTCATTCCCAAGTGGCGGGTCCAAAAGGGCTTCTGAGTGGCTGGAGGGCTACTCTCGTGAGCAGTATTGCGTTGCTGGGTCACACTGGTGCATGCAGGTCCAGCAGAGGCCAGGCCCAGCTTGGTTCCTGTTCCGGATTCCTTTGCTTGTCTTCAGTCCAGCCTTGCTTCTGTCCTGCCCATGCTCGGGCATGCCTCGCCTGCCTCGGCACCCTCTGGGGTCAAGCCATGGCCCAAGAACACACATTCTACTTGGAAGTGGAACCGCTCCCCTAGCACTTCCCAACATTATTAAATGCTTTCTGAAAATCTAAATGCATTATGAGGTCGATATTCAGAACCACTTATCCGGATACGTTCTGAATTATCCAGCTAAGTGGAGACATTTGAATATCTGACTGCATTCAATGGCCCAACTTAGACATAACTGGGAGGAGCTACTTATGTAGCTAACTTAACCAGAAAAGTAGTGACATTGAGAAATATCCAGCTTAGTTAGCTGGATAAGTTAATTTGCTATTCAGCAGGTCTAAAGTTGGCCAGATAAATTTATCTGACTATTCAAAAGTTTTCCAGGTATATTCAGCAAGTTAGCCGGATAAATTTATCTGGCTAATTTATCTATCTGATTAGGCTTTGCATATGGACCTATATGTTAACTGACTCAATCTTTGTTAACATGCTTTTTTACACCTTTAATAAATTCTAATAAATTACCAATAGTTTGCACATTTTAACCTGACACCAATGTCAGGCTCATCAATCTATATTAGTTGGGTCTCCCTGCAGGATTTTTTGAACATTGGCATTACATCGACTACCCTACAGTCCTCAGGTATAGACTAGAGGCAGATTGGAATAATATATTTCAGATTTCTAGTAGCAGGTATATAGTTTTCTATGTGAGTTATTTTAGAACCTTGGGATGCAGACAAACCAAAACAGAAAACGTGAGAAACCAGACTATTTCAGGGGAACTCTAAAGAAACAGCAAAATACAAATACATAAGAAATGCACATTCCCAAAGATGGCATATTCCAAGTGCTAGAAAAATCAAATTTATTTATTTATTTCCTGTAATCTTTTCATTTTTCTAATCGGTTGATCCTGGTCTCTTTTTTCCACTTTCCCCTTGTCAGACTTTTCCTAATTCTTTCTCCAGGGTCATGCTTCTCTTTCTGTTTATTCTCTTTCCTCCTATATTCTTCCCTTCCTCCCTTATACACATACACATACACATATACACAGACTCTCGCTCTCACATGCTCTCTCTTTTTGCACAAAAAGGCTCCCACTCTCTTAAAAGTTCCTAACATTCTATTTGCTTTTTTGACAGACTACCACATACTGAACAGAGTCTTTCAACGTATTTTCCACTGTATTGCCCAGGTCCTTTTCATGGGTGGTAACTCCTAATATGGAATCTAACATCTCTCTCTCTCACACACAAACACATACACACAGTATCTCACTCTCACACAATTAGTTTTGGGGTACTTGCCAAGTTCTTATGGCCTGGATTGGCCACTGTTGGAAATAGGATGCGGGGCTTGATGGACCCTTGGTCTGACCTAGTATGGCATGTTCTTATGTTCTTACATTCCCTCACACATATACAGGTTCTTGCTCTCAGGCTCCCACATGCAAGCATAGCCTCCCCCCCCCCCCCCCGCCCCATGCTCTCTCATACATACCCACCTATAATCCCATACATACATACATACACACACACACACACACACACACACACATATTTATAAATGATCTGGAAAGGAATACGACGAGTGAGGTAATCAAATTTGCAGATAATACAAAATTATTCAGCGTAGTTAACTCACAAGCGGATTGTGATATATTGCAGGAGGACCTTGTGAGACTGGAAAATTGGGCATCCAAATGGCAGATGAAATTTAATGTGAATAAGTGCAAGGTGATGCATATAGGGAAAAATAACCCATGCAATAGTTACACAATGTTAGGTTCCATATTAGGAGCTACCACCCAAGAAAGAGATCTAAGCGTCATAGTGGATAACATATTGAAATCATCGGTTCAGTGTGCTGCGGCAGTTAAAAAAGCAAACAGAATGTTAGGAATTATTAGAAAGGGAATGGTGAATAAAATGGAAAATGTCATAATGCCTCTGTATCGCTCCATGGCGAGACTGCACCTTGAATACTGTGTACAATTCTGGTTGCCGCATCTCAAAAAAGATATAGTTGCATTGGAGAAGGTACAGAGAAGGGCAACCAAAATGATAAAGGGGATGGAACAGCTCCCCTATGAGGAAAGACTAAAGAGCTTAGGGCTGTTCAGCTTGGAGAAGAGATGGCTGAGGGGGGATGTGATAGAAATGTTTAAAATCATGAGAAGTCTAGAACGGGTAAATATGAATCGGTGTTATGTCCGTCAGTGTCCAACGCCCTCTCTCTGCCCTCCTTACCTCTGTGGCGCCTCCCTCTCCGACCACAGGAAGATTGGCTTCCACAGCGTTCTCCTGCCGCAAGTCTTCAGGCATTCCTGGACCGGCTCAACGCTGCTATCTGCCATGTTCCTGGAGGCCTAGGGGCGCACGCGCTGTGCGGCCTCGACTGAAGTACCGGCTATGGCGCGGACATTGGGGGCGTCCCCCGAAGATGACATCATCCGCGACGGATATATAAGGTCTCAGTATTTGGCAGCTAACACAGCGAGTTAGCAAGGGTTTCGCTACCTAAGCTACTCTGTCTCCTCGGACCTATCGGGGTGCCCGCTCCTTGGGGGCCTCGCTCTCTCCTTTGTTTTTCAGGTGATAATCTGGAACCGGTACTCGCTCCTCGAGGGCCCTTGTTTCCAGACTTGCTTCATATACTCTTCTGCCTGGAAGTCATCACTACCAACTATATCAGCTACATCAGTGAGTTACCATCGTTCTCTCTGAGCTTTCCCTGGAACCAGGTACTCGCTCCTCGAGGGCCTATACATTCAAGTGCCTGGGCTTTATTGGGACATTGTGTGAGTGTTACCATCTGCATACCCTGCCTACTCACTATATCTCAGTTTCTCTACAGCTCAGCCTCCAGGGATCGCTCTTCCAGTATCTGAGGGATTACAGCCCAGCAGGGCTTTCCAACTCACTACTGCCATCTCTGGTAGTTCAATATATTGTTTAATAAAAGAACTAGTGTGTGTCTGTCTCCAAACTCTGAGCCTGACCGGTAGTCCCTCTCAGGATCTTCCCCCGGGGGCGTGGTCATCTGCCACTGACCCAAGGATCCACCCAAAACTATAACAGAGACTGCTAACTCCTATCCGATTGCTCCTCCCATCAGGATCAGATTTACAACAATCAGTTATTTACTCTTTCGGATAATAGAAGGACTAGGGGGCACTCCATGAAGTTAGCAAGTGGCACATTTAAAACTAATCGGCGAAAGTTATTTTTCACTCAACGCACAATTCAACTCTGTAATTTGTTCCCAGGAGATGTGGTTAGTGCAGTTAATGTAGCTGGGTTTAAAAAAGGATTGGATAAGTTCTTGGAGGAGAAGTCCATTACCTGCTATTAATTAAGTTGATTTAGAAAATAGCCACTGCTATTACTAGCAACAGTAACATGGGTTAGACTTAGTGTTTGGGTACTTGCCAGGTACTTGTGACTTGGATTGGCCACTGTTGGAGACAGGATGCTGGGTTTGATGGACCCTTGGTCTGACCCAGTATGGCATGTTCTTATGTTCTTAAATGAGTCTCACAGTCATTCTTTCACTGCCTACCATGTTTTTGCTCCTTCCCTCTCACTTATTCCTTCCCTTCTCCCTTCCCTCTCACTCGCTCCTTCACTTCACTTCCCCTCCCCCTTCCCCCCTTTCCTCACTTACTCCTTCTTTTCCACCTTCCCTCTCACTCACTCCTTCCCTCCCCCTTCTCTCTCACCCCTTCCCTTCCCCTTCACCTCTCATTCTTTCCCTTCCCCCTTATTTACCCCTTTTCTTTCAACTCATTAATCCTCCCCCTTCCTTCCCTCTTACCAGTTTCCCTCTAACTCATTCCTCCTTCCCTTCAATTCCTTTCCTCCCCTCTCATCCCGTTCCCTCTCAGTCACTCCTTTTCCATTCCATTCCCTTTCCTTCCCTTCCCTCTCACTAACCGCTCCCCTCAATCACAACCTTCTCTCTTGTCTTCCCTTCCACTTGTTTTGCTCAGTTTCCCTTTTCCTCCCCTCCATTCTCAGTAAGAAGGAAGGGGAGGGAAGGGAAGCAGAGCCAGTGAGGCAGATGGAAAGGTAAGAGATGAGGAGAAGAAGTGAGGGAGTAAAATATTCTCACTCTTCCTCCCTTACCTTTCACAGCCTTCTTCCCTCACCTCCTGTGGTTGTCTTCAGCCCACTGGAAGTGATATACTTGTGGGCCATTCTTCACTAGGCCATCATCGTCCTCTTCAGACCTGCCCACGAGGTGGTGTAAACCTCGCGGGCAGATCTTCAATGCACCGCTGTGGTTCTGATCATGTGCCCGTGACGAGGGGGGATTCCCATGTACATATCATCATTGCGCCACTTTGGGTCTGCTCATGTGCCTGCAGCGGGGGTGGAATCCCTGCAGGCAGGTCAGCACTGTGCTGCTGTGGTGTTGGGCAGCTTTGTTTGGGTGGGCCTGAGCCCAAAGCGTGTGGACCAACAGACAGTGAATTTTAATCCAAAGCTCTTGAAGCTCCTGTACCATCAGGGTGGCTGCTGGACAATTGAGTTAGGAAGCAGTCTGGGTACTCGAGGATGGCACCCAAAGAATACATAAAAGGGTCAGGATCCTGTGGAACTACTTACATGATTATTATGAGCAAACGTGGCCCTTGGAAGGAGAGAGACCCAGTTATCTTGATGTAGATTCACAAAAGCCCACAGGAAAGCCTTAAGTCTTTGATTTACCTATTCGATTTGTCTGTTGCTCTGAGAGGATGCGAAATAATAGCCCATGCAGGTGGAAGATGTGTTGTGCAAAGAGATTAGCTGGTTCAGGTGCAAATGGGAATCTAGGAAGGGAAATGAAATGTGCCATTTTGGAGAACCTGTCCACAACCACCCATATGGTGATATTGCCACTAGAGAGGTGAAGGTCACAGACAAAATCTGTGACCACATGGGTAGAGGGTTCTGTAGGGGCCGGCAGAGGCTGTAATAACTCCCATGGTCATGCTCTGACACTTTTATGCATGGCACATTAAGGCAGGACCCTACATAATGATGAATTTTGGTCTTCATCTGTTGCCACCAATAGTGTTGCATGATTAGTTCCAATGTTCAGGTAATTCCAGGATGACAAGATAGTCGGGAGTCATATACCCACTCAAAAGCCTTTGGATGCAAGTATCAGGATACCACCATCTTGCAGGGAGGAACTGTGAATGTGGCAGCAGGAGACACTGATGATAAGGATGAGGAAGGCAGGCTGGATAGGCTGAGCTAGGGGACAAAACTGGACAAAGCTGGAACTGGAAAACAAAGAAGAAGGAAAGGCTGGACTTATATAGGGCTAAGGCCGCTGATGACATCCATGGGAGATGAGGCCTTTCCCGCCATGGGCCCTTTAAAGGAGATGATGTTAGTTGTGCGTGCACCTATAGGTAGTTATGGTGGTGCCTTGCCTTGTGTGTGAGACTTGGTGGCATCCTGCCGTGGAAGTGAGATCCAGCTGCTGCGGTATTGGGGATGTGAATTTAATCTCTCTTACTTACTCTGATGAGACATTAACCCTATCGGTATCAGGATAATTGATATATCCCATTATTATTGCATTTCTATGTTTTTTATCCTTTTTAATGTTCATAAGCATTTCACAATTTGTTTTATCATTCTGATTGGGGGATGGTAATGAACCCCTTCCCCATACTCATCCCGGTCACTCATGGAATTTCTATTCATAGAGATTCCAGGGAGCAATTTGTTTCATGCAGGATTTATATATTACTCATCTCTATGGAATCCATAACCTATGGATCCCTTCCATCACCAATTTTTGCTGCTCTGTCTTTCCATATTTTGTACCCTGGTATCACTGTGTCCCATTGGTTTTCCTTCTTCTACAAGGTCTCTCAGATGTCTTTTATCAATATTTTTATCTTGCCTCATACATTCTAACCTTCCTATCTTATATTTTAGACTTCTGATATTTGCATACATTTCTAAATTTATATTTGTATTCTCTTTTCATGACCTGCTTTTTATCAGTTGATTCAGGTAATTTTGTCATGTCACAGGGACAAAAGTCAGCCTAAAGCTAATAATGCTGAGGGAATGTCATGGCTAAGGGTTGATCTTACTACCAATTGGCCTCAGGGAACGATGTAAGGTTAGGGGGAGTTCCAGGAAGAGGACAATGGTAGAAGGTTATAATAAGGGGGAGAAGCAGTTACAGAGAGGACCAAGGAGTTTAGGGGCCTGAAATTTTCATACACAAGGGGACAGGATTGAGGAAAATGGAATGTGCGACACCACCCCAACATGTAAAACCTTTTTTCACCTTTCACTACTTTGGCCTCCTCTGGGAATGGTGGGGCTGCGGACTGGGAGAGGAGGTCTCAATAGACCCCTAGAGGCATTTAAACTAGGGATGTGCATTCGTTTGCATCGAAATGGAAGTTTAAATTATGGATAGGCACACATTTTTTTTTTTCGTGAGCCATCCATTGCTCCTACCATGTGACAGGGGCCGACCAATGGCACCAGTAGACCCTGTCACATGGTAAGGGCAAAGGGCCACCAGCGCCATTTTGATTACTGGCAGCCGACGGCCCGAGAGGGGGAGATCACTCCCGGGATCCCCGCTGGACCACCAGGGACTTTCGGCAAGTCTTGGGGGGGGGGGGATCAGGCAAGTCTTGGGGGATCGGGATGGTGGGGGTTTGTAATTAATTAAATTTGAAGGGTTAGGGTGGGCTTGTTTTTTGTTTTTTTTTAATGTGCCCTTTCTCCCCTCACAAAAAAAAATGATAGGAAAACTACATGAAATTTTGTGGGTTTTCCTTTTGTTTTGTTAGCCCCCTGAAATGCAACGGAATAGGAAATATTGTCTTTATTTCCTATCGAAATAGGAAATAAAGACAATATTTCCTATTCCGTTGCATTTCAGGGGGCTAACAAAACAAAAGGAAAACCCACAAAATTTCATGTAGTTTTCCTATCATTTTTTTTTGTGAGGGGAGAAAGGGCACATTAAAAAAAAACAAAAAACAAGCCCACCCTAACCCTTCAAATTTAATTAATTACAAACCCCCACCATCCCGATCCCCCAAGACTTGCCTGATCCCCCCCCCCCCAAGACTTGCCGAAAGTCCCTGGTGGTCCAGCGGGGATCCCGGGAGTGATCTCCCCCTCTCGGGCCGTCGGCTGCCAGTAATCAAAATGGCGCTGGTGGCCCTTTGCCCTTACCATGTGACAGGGTCTACTGGTGCCATTGGTCGGCCCCTGTCACATGGTAGGAGCAATGGATGGCTCACGAAAAAAAAAAATGTGTGCCTATCCATAATTTAAACTTCCATGGGGGCAGTGTTGGTGGAGGTTTAGCCCCTTGAAAGACTGCTTGGGAGCATAGGGATGTGCATTAATGTCCTGATGCTCACGGGCAATGTTAGAAACAGCTTTTGAGTTGTAACTACCGTTCCTTAAAATAATGTAGCTGCAAACTTTGCTCTAGGCCCTGTTAGTTTATTTGCATAAGATTGCCTAATAATTAGCTGATTTCCATGCCATTGCATGCAAATCTCATTACCATTCCCACACTGCGCTGGTTTATAAGGGTTAAGATAATGCCTTGCATTTGAAATACCAAGCATTATCTCTCCATTAGGTGATTTACCATATGGTAAAGCCCTGATGTATCTTAGTCAATGACCCCCCCCCCCCCCCCCCCCCCCCTTATAATGAGACTTCTGGGGACTAGTCATGAAAGGCAGAATTTAAATAAAAAATTAACCAAAAGCATGAAATCAAATTACATTTCTGTTTTAACTGGATTCCTAACTTTGGGTCTAAATAAGAGGAGCTCTCAAATGTTTTGAACACTTCTTAGGGAAATACAAATCGAAATGAAAAATAGGGGGCTTAAATTAATTTTGCCTTGCCAATCAAATTACCTTGATGCTGCTTTGTTAGTAATCCTATGTTAAGACTGGAAAAAGAATGGTTTCAAGGCTATTGGTGCTCAGAGTGGTTGATATATTGAATATTCTGCAAACTAGGACAGCCTTAATTATTTTTGACATGTTATATTGTACCTGCCTAGAACAGGTTCTGGTAATAGGCAGAATACAAATTCTGTAAATAAATAGGTACCCTATCCCGGTTTCAGACCCATACTCTAACCTATCAGCAAGCTTACTGTCTCTACAGTTCTAGCCAGTGATGTAGCATAGTGCCTTTTCTGGCTTCCCCCAGTTCATACTGAAACATATTGTCTTCCAGTTTGAAAGACATTTGAGTAGTTAGCATGTTTTAAACTCAAAGGGAAAGATTTTTAAATAATTTGAGGGAATATGACATGAGGATTGTGCTGTAGAAGAGAAGGTAAGGCTTATTTAAATGTTATTGGACTCCAGGTTCATCACGGCACCTTGCTCTCATTCTAGGAGGACTGTAGTCAGTATTACATGCTTAAGAGGGTTTTGTTTGTTTGGGATTTTTTGTAAGTTGGAGGAGGGGAGGAGGGAGGCTGGCAAGAACTGCCTGTTTCACTGACTTCCAGTAACTGACCTCTTTCATTTTTCAGCACGAGGTACTCTATTGCCATCTTGTGGTCATAAGTGTAAGCTTTCTTTGAAAGAAGCAGTGGGCTGCATAGACAAAAAAAATAAAATAAAATAATGGAACTAGAGCTTTAATAATTCATATTGTTAACAACCTCTCCATGGATTATTTTGGACTGTGTGTTTTACTGGTAGCAGTTACTTTATGAGCAGCACTTAATAGCTCCAGGCAGATTTATAGAGCAAGGTACACCATGTTTCCCCGAGTCTCGAGTTAGTTTTTATATGCAAAAGAAAATTCATGCAATAGCACAGAATTATGGCATCCCCTCAGCCAACAAACCTCAGTAAAGGACCTTTTACTTTCATGTAACTAGCCTTCCCTGTCTTTAGAAAATAATAATAGTAGAAGTAATAATAGTGGAAACAATTTCCACAGACATGAAAATAAAATATTGTAATGTTGCCATAAAGAGGCAGAAATTGGCTCTCAGGGCCAGACCATAAGGTGTGTGGTTTATTAAAGTCATCACCACCACCAGCATAAAAAAAAAAAAAGCATCTGTTTATGAAAGATCTGGAAATAGTCCCTCTCCCTTTTCTCACGTTTGACTTTCAAGCTATCACTGCCTCTTCCTGCTTCATGCCGATTTCATCTTTCTTGTTATTTTTTCTCTCACTGTGAGAGCTCTTTCTATCCACATTCCCTTTTCCTTCATTTCCCTTAAGACTCACACACTTTTGAAAGGTGCTTCCTATTGTATAAGTCATGCAGTTGAAAAGTGAGCCAATGGCAGCATATAAGCATGTTCTCTTCATGTCTTTTGCTGTCACCTTAGTGGAACAGCAGACATCCATTCATGATCTGTCACTGGAAAAAGAAATAGGTGTAGATTTCCCCCAAAGTGTAAATGATTGGGAAGTGATGAAGTAGCTGATGGAAATCCTGAAGCTCTTCAATGATGCCACTGAGAATCAGAGTTAAAAAAGCACTACCCTGAGTGAGGTCATCCCTATAGTAAGTATTCTGAAAGGAAAGTTAGAGGGTTTCCATGATCAAGAGGGAATGTAAGCAGAGGTATTACAGTTTATGGATTCATTGCAGGAGAAGATAGAAGAGAGACTGAAACCTCTGACAGAAACCAATACACATTCTTTCCATAGGTGAAATGGAGTTTCACCCTCTAGTCACAGCATCTCACATTCATGAAGGAGATGCAGGTATCTAGGGTATATGAACAGGGGTACCAGAAGGAGAGGCACAGTGGGGATGTAACACAGGGCAGATTGGCCACCTCAGAGGGTCCAACAAGCATGAGCAATAGCCTGTCAGATACAAATTTCTCCATCACCTCAATATGCCAAAGCCACCTTGTCCACAAAGAACTATCTTTCCTAAAACATGTAGCTAAAGCAGTTGGCAAGACAGCCTACACCAGCAAAAAAGACCCCAGCACAAATTTCTGTGAGGTGACTTCTCCAGACCAAAAGATCTTCATTCAAAAATTGGAAGAAGGATCCAACAGAAGAAAATAGGATAAAGCATAAACATTGGCAAGTTAAATGTAAGACATTGATAAGACAGGCTAAGAGAGAATTTGAAAAGAAGTTGGCTGTAGAGGCAAAAACTCACAGTAAAAACTTTTTAAAATATATCCAAAGCAGAAAGCCTGTGAGGGAGTCAGTTGGACCGTTAGATGATCGAGGGGTTAAAGGGGCACTTAGAGAAGATAAGGCCATCGCGGAAAGATTAAATGATTTCTTTGCTTCGGTGTTTACTGAAGAGGATGTTGGGGAGGTACCCGTAATGGAGAAGGTTTTCATGGGTAATGATTCAGATGGACTGAATCAAATCACGGTGAACCTAGAAGATGTGGTAGGCCTGATTGACAAAATGAAGAGTAGTAAATCACCTGGACCGGATGGTATACACCCCAGAGTACTGAAGGAACTAAAAAATGAAATTTCAGACTGGAGGATAGCAAATGTAACCCCAATATTTAAAAAGGGCTCCAGGGGCGATCCGGGAAACTACAGACCGGTTAGCCTGACTTCAGTGCCAGGAAAAATAGTGGAAAGTGTTCTAAACATCAAAATCACAGAATATATAGAAAGAGATGGTTTAATGGAACAAAGTCAGCATGGCTTTACCCAGGGCAAGTCTTGCCTCACAAATCTGCTTCACTTTTTTGAAGGAGTTAATAAACATGTGGATAAAGGTGAACCGGTAGATATAGTATACTTGGATTTTCAGAAGGCGTTTGACAAAGTTCCTCATGAGAGGCTTCTAGGAAAAGACAAAAGTTATGGGATAGGTGGCGATGTCCTTTCGTGAATTGCAAACTGGCTAAAAGACAGGAAACAGAGAGTAGGATTAAATGGGCAATTTTCTCAGTGGAAGGGAGTGGACAGTGGAGTGCCTCAGGGATCTGTATTGGGACCCTTACTGTTCAATATATTTATAAATGATCTGGAAAGAAATACGACGAGTGAGATAATCAAATTTGCAGATGACACAAAATTGTTCAGAGTAGTTAAATCACAAGCAGATTGTGATAAATTGCAGGAAGACCTTGTGAGACTGGAAAATTGGGCATCCAAATGGCAGATGAAATTTAATGTGGAAAAGTGCAAGGTGATGCATATAGGGAAAAATAACCCATGCTATAATTACACAATGTTGGGTTCCATATTAGGTGCTACAACCCAAGAAAGAGATCTAGGTGTCATAGTGGATAACACATTGAAATCGTCGGTGCAGTGTGCTGCGGCAGTCAAAAAAGCAAGAAGAATGTTGGGAATTATTAGAAAAGGAATGATGAATAAAACGGAAAATGTCATAATGCCTCTGTATCGCTCCATGGTGAGACCGCACCTTGAATACTGTGTACAATTCTGGTCGCCGCATCTCAAAAAAGATATAATTGCGATGGAGAAGGTACAGAGAAGGGCTACCAAAATGATAAGGGGAATGGAACAACTCCCCTATGAGGAAAGACTAAAGAGGTTAGGACTTTTCAGCTTGGAGAAGAGACGACTGAGGGGGGATATGATAGAGGTGTTTAAAATCATGAGAGGTCTAGAACGGGTAGATGTGAATCGGTTATTTACTCTTTCGGATAGTAGAAAGACTAGGGGACACTCCATGAAGTTAGCATGGGGCACATTTAAAACTAATCGGAGAAAGTTCTTTTTTACTCAACGCACAATTAAACTCTGGAATTTGTTGCCAGAGAATGTGGTTCGTGCAGTTAGTATAGCTGTGTTTAAAAAAGGATTGGATAAGTTCTTGGAGGAGAAGTCCATTACCTGCTATTAAGTTCACTTAGAGAATAGCCACTGCCATTAGCAATGGTTACATGGAATAGACTTAGTTTTTGGGTACTTGCCAGGTTCTTATGGCCTGGATTGGCCACTGTTGGAAACAGGATGCTGGGCTTGATGGACCCTTGGTCTGACCCAGTATGGCATTTTCTTATGTTCTTATGACCCCATTGAACATTCTGTCACTGCTTGAGTGGCAAGAAGATTAAAAGCACCTTGAAGGTCTTGTTGCTGCTCTGCCTACCATACTATTCCCCTGTTTTCTGAAGGTTTTGATATCTCTTTGTAAGCGGATCTCGACGGGCATGGAGTTCCATAGCATAGGACCTGCTAAGGATAGCGCTCTTTCCCTTACTTGGGTTAGTTTGGCTGTTTTGATTGAGGGGATGGACAGTAAAGCTTTATTAGCTGATCTCAGGTTTCTGTTATGGACGTGTACGTGGAGGGCTGTATTCAGCCAATCAGCATTTTCATTATGTATTAGCTTATGTATTGTACAAAGGGTTTTATACTGTATTCTTTGCTCAATGGGTAGCCAGTGTAATTCCATCAGGGTTTCCGTGATGTGGTCTCTTTTACTTTTACCAGTCAGAATTCTGGCGGCCGTGTTCTGCATTATTTGGAGTGGTCTAATTGTTGTGGTCTAATTGTTGTGTATGGTAAACCAAGAAGGAGGGCATTACAGTAATCCGTGCTTGCGAAAATAAGATC
The DNA here is from genome assembly GCF_901001135.1 of Rhinatrema bivittatum. NCBI lineage: Eukaryota > Metazoa > Chordata > Amphibia > Gymnophiona > Rhinatrematidae > Rhinatrema > Rhinatrema bivittatum. Next base: position 349,017,099 of record NC_042617.1, on the reverse strand, counting down.
TTGTAACACTGAACGGAAGTTACTTGTTGTCAGTAGAGGATTTAGTCTTCTGAGGGTCATGAGTTTGGCGTATCCTTCCCTTACTTTTAATGATATGTGTTGTTTTAGGTTCAGTTCTGTGTCAATTATTACTCCGAGGTATTGTATGCTTTAAGGGTTTTGATGATCTTCAGATGATTTTGCTTCCCTTCACTATTCACTTTTGGAATTTCGATGACTGTGCTGTTTATGATTCCCTGCTCTATATGCATTGGAGAATCTTAAACTTTGTATTGTTTGTGATTCCCCACACTTTATGCTTGTGGGTTTTTGATGACTTGATGCTGTTTGAAATACCTGCAGTGTATTTCTTGGGGTTTTGATGACTTTATGCTGTTTGTGATTCCTAACGCTATACACTTTGCGGACCTTGTGCTGTTTTTGATTCTCTGAACTCCAGACTTGGGAGTCAACACTCATAGGCTTATATTAGCTCTACAATCACTAGGGATGTGCAGAGGGAGCACATACGTTACATTCGGTATTCGTATTCATGGGGGGGGGGGGGCAGATATGTTGCATTTGGCAAGGGGGCTCCCAGATTGTTCATGCGTTCCATTCTTATTTGTTTTCCGGCTAAAATTTAATTAACTACAACCCCCCACCCTCCTGACCCCCCCCCCCCCCCCAAGACTTCCCAAAAGTCCTGGTGGTCCAGCAGGGTCCGGGAGCGATCTCCTGCACTCGGGCCGTCGGCTGCCAGTAATCAAAATGGCACCAATAACCTTTGCCTTACTATGTCACAGGGGCACAAGATGGCACCCGCTGGACCACCAGGGAATTTTGGCAAGTCATGGGGGAGTCAGGAGGGTGAGGGTTTTTTTTTAATTTGCTCCTTTAGATGGCCGAATAATTTGATGAAGATTTGTTGTATTCATGGGAATCGCGATATGTTTCAGTTCCCCACGAATACAATGAATATGCCCCTATATGTTGCGGATTGCCAATATGTTGCAAACGAATGCACACCCCTAACAATCACTGCAGTTATAAAGTAACAGATTGAACCATAACTGATTTAATGAGCCATTTGCAATTTCATTCTACTGGCCATGTGTATATAATATGTGCATGGCACAATCTTTACAGTTTGATAGGATAGACTAGTCCACTGGTAGGAACATTCACATTGTTCGTACTGAAACAGGTATACCCCACTCTGGCTCTCATTGAAGTTCTTTTCAAATAAAAAGCTGGAGGAGTGGTTTAGCAAGCATGGAAAGCAACAGGTGGACAAGAAAAGACCAAGACTCAGCAAATACCTAAGGGGTGAATTTTAAAAGGAATACGCATGTATAACCCTTTCAAACCCCTCCTGCATGCGCCGAGAGTATTTTGCATAGGCTCGGCGACGCGTGCAAGCCTCGGGACACGCATATGTCCCGGGGCTTGAAAAAGGGGGCGGGGAATGGGCAGGGTGGGGTGGTCTGGGGTGGGGCGGGGCGGGGGCGGGACCGGAGCCTCCAGGCATGGCGGCCATTTGCTGTTTGCCCGGAATAGCGAGCCGGCGGTCGGCTGGTGCATGCAACCTACGCCTGCCCGGAGGCAGGCACAACTTCTAAGTTAAAGGTAAGGGGGGGGTTAGGTAGAGAAAGGGGTGGGTTAGGGAGGGGAAGGCAGGGGGAAGGTGGGGGGCAGAGGGAATGGAGGAAGTCTGCGCGGCTCGGCGCACGAAAGGTGCACAAGTGTGCACCCACTTGCGCCGCCGACCCTGGAATTTATAACATGCGCGCGGCTGCGCACGCATGTTATAAAATCGGGCATATATTTGTGCATGTCGGGTTGTGCGCACAAATCTACGCCCGTGCGTATGTTAGAAAATCTGGCCCTAAGTGTTAGAAGATTTGGAAAGTGCAAAGAAGACAGCTGAAGAAAAGGAAAAAACATCATAAGTACCAAGACTGGCTTATATCAGTGACAAAAGCAGTGGCACTTTCAATAAAAACAGAAACAGTGGCAGCATAACAACATTCGTTACTTTTGCTTCTCCACCACAAGAACTGGCCTTTATTTTCTTCACACTTGGTGTTGTATTTGCCCCATCACCTGGAAGGATATCAAAGTATCCTCCACCTTTTCTATGAAAAAATGCTTCTGCGTATATTGGGGTAGATTTTATAAATTTGTGCGAGGGCGTACTTTTGTTCTCACACCAGGCGCGAACAAAAGTACGCTGGATTTTATAAGATACGCGCATAGCCGCGTGTATCTTATAAAATCCGGGGTTGGCGCGAGCAAGGGGGTGTACATTTGTGCGACCTGCGCACGCCGAGCCTGGCGCGCGTTGCCTGATCCCTCCGAGGCCGCTCCAAAATCAGAGCGGCGTCGGAGGGAACTTTCCTTTGCCCTCCCCCCACCTTCCCCTCCCATCCCCTACCTAACCCACCCACCCGGCCCTATCTAATCCCCCCCTACCTTTGTTGCCAGATTTACCCCTGCTGAAAGCAGGGGTAAATCTGCGCACGCCAGCGGGCTGCTGGCACGCCATCACCCGACCCGGGGGCTGGTCCGGAGGCCTTGACCACACCCCCGGGCTGGCACCACGATCCCCGGTCCCGCCCCAAACCTCCCCCTGACCTCAGTCCCGCCCCCTGACACGCCCCTCCCTGCCTCTTTTACGAAGCCCTGGGACTTACGCGTGTCCCGGTGCTGTGTGCACTCCGGCGGCCTATGCAAAATAGGCGCGCCGGTGCGCGAGGGCCCTGCGCACATAAATCCGGACGGATTTACACACGCAGGGCATTTAAAATCCGGCCCATTGCGTTACTCCAGAGTCTTTCCCCTGAGTAAGAGAAAAGGGGAATATGCTTGTGCAATTGAAGTTTAAAAGTTCATCTCCACTTCATTATGTAATTTTTTACAATTTATTCTGAATACTGTTTGAACTGTGTTTTTTTACCATGATTTTTTATGATTGTTGCATATAATCCACTGAGATTTGTGGATCAGCAGACTATACATTTAGTAAATAAACAAATACATTAACAAATAAGAAAAAAGACTTGCAGTCCTCCAAGATATATTTCAAGGGTGAAAGCTGGAGGAATAATAATGGCATCAAAATTCAAAGGCACCTTGAGGGTGAAAGCAGTAGCTGGAGTGATATGAAGGGGCTGAGGAGTGGTGCAGCAAGTATGCAAAGAAAAGGATGGTCAGAGCAAGACCAAGGGTCAGTAAATATTAGGGATGTGAATCAGTACTGGACTCGTTTCCGGTACCGATTTCGGGTAAAAACTGCAGGAAATCGTTGTTCCCGCGATTCTTACCAGTTTTAATCGGCTGTGTCATTACAAAAAAAAAAAGCACCCCGACCCTTTAAATTTAATCCTTTCGCATCCCCCACCCTCCCGACCCCCCCCAAAATTTTAAAGTACCTGGTGGTCCAGCGGGGGTCCCAGGAGCGATTGGCCGGCCCCTGTCACATGCTAAGGGCAAAGGGCCACCGGCGCCATTTTGATTAGTGGCAGCCGACGGCCCGAGTGCAGGAGATCGCTCCCGGGACCCCCGCTGGACCACCAGGTACTTTAAAAATTTTGGGGGTCAGGAGGGTGGGGGATGCGAAAGGATTCAATTTAAAGGGTCGGGGTGCTTTTTTTTTTTTGGCATGACACAGCCGATTAAAACGGGTAAGAATCGCGGGAACAACGATTTTTTGCGGTTTTTACCTGAAAGGAGCACTCCTACCATGTAACAGGGCCGGCCAATGGCACGGATACTCTGTCACATGCTAAGTGCAAAGGGTTTTTACCCAAAAGGAGCACTCCTACCGTGTGACAGGGGCCGGCAAATGGCACGGATACCCTGTCACATGCTAAGGGCAAAGGGCCATCGGCACCATTTTGATTAGTGGCAGCCGATGGCCCGAGCATGGGAGATCGTTCCCGGGACCCCCACTGGACCACCAGGTACTTTAAAGATTTTGGAGGTCGGGAGAGTGGGGGATGCAAAAGGATTAAATTTAAAGGGTCGGGGTGGGTTTGGGGTTTATTTTTAAATGCCCTTTCTTCCTGCTCCCCTCCAAAACGATAAGAGAGCCTCACGAAAAATTTTGTGGGGTTTTCATATCGGGTTTGGTGGACCCCAAATTCTGATGAGTTTGAGAATATCTTCCGATATTTTCAATCGTCAGAAAAGTGATTCACAACCCTATTAAATATCATAAGAAAAGATGATATGGAAAGAACTGAGGGAGGCCTGTCTCAGTAGGAGGAATATAGTTGATCTAACCAGTGGACTAGCATATGCACCTGGCTCAGCCTTCAAGGTACATCTTGGGGGGTTAACTATTCTTCTTGCTATATTGCTCTGCTTCTACTGTTTCTGTTTTTAATCACCAGTGCATCAGGTGCCACTGCCAGTCCAAGACAATATTGGTACCTTAGAGTTCTTCACTGCTCCGGATGCCTTCTTGGTGCTTTCTAAATTCCCTTCCACTATGGTACTTGCTGATTCTTGGTCTGGCCCTGGCCATCCAATGCTTTTTGTAGACTTTACTCACCCAATTATTTTTAATAGTTTCATCCCTTCTTGGATATTTTCTTTAAACTCTGAAATTATTGGTCTCATCCAGTATTTAGTCTTTCATGGATTATACCACAGCAGAGGGCAAGGGATTGAGAAATATAGCACTCAGAACTTAATGCTTATAAAAATTATTTTATCCTATGACTTTGAAAGCTATCACAAGCAGAAATTTGTTTAAAATGTTACTTAAATATTGCAGGTATTTTTTAAAATTTAACATTACCCAAATGCTGCCACATGTAAATAAAAGTGACTTACACCTGTGCTTAAAGTGCACTGGTACATTTAAAAAAGCAAATACTGCCATAAATAAAAAACATGTCATCTCCACAAACTACTTAAAAATTAATTAAAGAATGCAATGTAATCTTAATAAAAAGTTGTTATTGATTCTTACAGAAACATCATACATCGGTGAAGGTCCACGGGTGTCAATGTCGCCGCACCATCAGACCAGAAGTGTTTCTTTGAACTTCATGTCACAGGAGTCACTACTCTTTTATATCCATTATGGAGGTTAACTAAGGTATTTAATATGCAATCGGCTTAAAAAATATTAGAGAGAAAAAAATAATAAAGCCAGCATTCAGATTACTATAAGAATATGTTCCTTAGGTGACAAATCCAAAATAAAAATGAATATTAAAAAATATATACATGAGTCAACATAGAAATAAAAATAAAAATAAGCAAAAATAGGCACTATAAAATTGCAAAATCCCCCATCTAAAAGCACCTCACTATTGTATTGCAACTGAGCTTATCAGTATTTGAAATGTTGCTAGCCTGTCTTTAGAAGTGTTATCAATACAGATAATATGAGCTAAGTTAAATTATTTAAGAACTGGAAACAAATCACAAAATAAGATTAATAACATAACATTATAGAATACATCGATTTATGTCAAATAAAAACAAAATAAAAAAATATAAAAAATAAATAATAAAAATAGAACCACACAATGATGATTTGTTGACACCATAAAGATATAAAAATTATTACACCACTCTAAAAATGAAATATCAATATTTATATTTAAATGCAAGCATAATGCATAAAATATGATATATAAGCTGTGGTCTTGTGAGAATTATCTTTCCTTGAAAAAGTTAACTATCAAAAACACGTTTCTAAAATGTTAGGCACATTTTTACAAATATACTGAAAGGTTGATATTATGATTAAGGGCCTCATTTTCCATCTGGATCGCACGCAATACGGGACGTTTCACATGCGAAAAGTCCCTTATCGCGTGCAATACCAAAATGGGGATGGAGTCGGCCCCGGAAGAGGAGGAGTCGGGGCGTCACCGGGGCCAGCTTTGCAAAGATGCCGCGGACTACAAAAAGGTAAGGCCCTTTTCGCGGCTGAGTTCGCACCCAATAGCTACACCTTCTATGGTGGCGCTATTGGGTGCGAAACTGGCAGCGATCGCACCGCGACGGTGCGATCGCTGCCGGCTAGCGCACGCCCACCCCCCGTTTCGGCCCCCCACCCCTCATTCCCTAAAGTATCGCAGGCCTGCGATACTTTTGAAAATGAGGCCCAAAGACCATATGGTGCTATAGAGTTAAAATAAAAAATTAATTTCTGTTCTAATCTTAATAGAGGTTTATTTAAATTGCCTCCTCTCCAATGTGTTTTTTTTTTATAACATAGAATCTGTATTCTCCAAACATATGTCCGGCTTGCATTGAATGCTTAACTAATGATTTTCCCTCAATTTTTCTATTGATAGCACTTTTGTGTTCAATGATTTTTTTATTTAATGATCTCAAGGTTTTCCCACATATATTTTCTGACATGGGCAAATAGCTGCATAAACTATGCCCTCACTCTTGCAGTTTGTAAAACTCTCTAAAAAAATTCTTTATTTGTTGCACTGATAATTATACTCTTTGCCTTCATATTAACATTGCAGACACTGCAATGACCACATGGTCTATGTCCAGCCAGTCTAATGTCTGTTAGACATTTCTTTGGTAAAGCAGAAGGAGACAATAAATCTTTCACATTTTTATCTCATTTGTTGGCTATCATAATCTCCCTTTCTTTGAATGCCAGTAAAATCTGCAATAGGTGCCAATGCTTTTTCAATATTTTTCTGATGTCAGTAGACATACATGTGAATGTAATTGGTCAAACGATTTTTGTATTTGGAGATCTGGATTTAGGTGTTAATAGTACTTTTCAATTTTGTTTTGATGCACGTATGAATCTGTCATCTATACAGGTTTCAGGATAACCTCTGTTAATGAAATGTGCTTTCATTTCAGCTGACCTAATATTAAAGGTACATTCATCTGTGCAAAGCCTTTTTAATCCGAGGAATTGAGTACAGAGTAAATTTTTCATAAGGGATCTGCTATGGCAACTGTCATACTTCAATAGTTTATTAGTATCTGTTGGTTTTCTATGTATATTTGTGTTGAACCCACATTCTATTCACATTATTAAGATATCTAAAAATGGGACTTTGTTTTTGTCATGAACAATAATGAATTTCAGATTGGGATCCAGACTATTAAGCCATTCATGGAATTGAAACAAATCTTCTTCTTTACCTTTCCATAACATAAAAATATCATCTAAATACCATTTCCAAATTACAATGTTTTCTACATGTTTATTGTTGTGCCAGGAGGTGGACCCATGGCCTAGTGCAGGATTGGTAGACTCCCTGGTCGGACACAGACAGCACCTGCCACTAGGAGGCAGATCACAAGAGGAGACAGAGGCTATAGCTGGAGCTTCACTAACAGGAACCCGGGGTTCCCTCAGGTTGAGCCCTTGGTTACCTGGGCCGTCTGGTCTTAGGTGAGCCTCGCAGGATCTCCTTGAGAGAAAGTTCAGAGATGTGCCCACCACGATCAAGGGTGTGCAGTCGATGTTCAGGCTAGAAGTCTGGGGTGCCAGAGAAGACCTGAATAAAGTCTCTGAATGTATGACGAGGATCAAGGCTAGAGTCAAGGTAGCATAGTCAGCCAAAGCAGGGGTCAGGTTCCAGGCGGCAATCAGACGTGGTCAGGGGTCAGGCAGAGGTCAGTTCCAGGTAGTGTGCAGATGTGGTCAGGGGACAGGCGGAGGTCAGTTCCAGGTAGCGTGCAGACATGGTCAGGGGACAGGCAGAGGTCAGATCCAGGCAGTGTGCAGATGTGGTTGAGGAAACAGGCAAAAGTCAAATCCAGGCAGCGATCAACACAGTCAAGAACAGGCAGGTCAAGAACCAACGAAGGTCAGCTGGGAACAGTGAACAACGGATCTGAGGAGCAATTCATCCACGAAGGGAAGGAGAAGTTGCTAAGGTGACTCCTGAGTGCCAGGAGCCGCCTTATATCGGTCTTCAGGGCTGACATCATCTGGAGGGGCTGGCAGTCCTGGTGCGCTGCGGACCCTTTAATAGGAGGAGAGATGCGCGTGCGCGTGCCTAAGGCCCTGCACCGTGGGAGTTCTTGGTGGCGTCTCTGCCGTGAAGCACAAGCCTGGGGAAGGAAGACCAGCCGGAAGTGTCTGGAGGCTCTTCTGAACGCCTCCCCCGTCCTGCCCCGAAGCAGAGCCAGCTTCGGGATGGCATGGGGGAGGATAGGTAAGACAGGCCGGTCGCGAGTCCTGCAACCAGCCATCGCAAAATGTATGGTCACTCTAATAACACTATCCATCCGTGTGTGCACTCCTATATATATATATATATATATATATATATATAATATAATATATATGTGTATGTGTGTGTGTATCTGGTCTTTATAAATTGTTTGCTATACTTGTTTTTTAATTGGAATTTAATTTGAATTATTTTTATTTCATTTCTTATGATTTCATATGGTGCAAGTTTGTATTTATGTTTTTATATGTTTTAATATATGTTTTATAATTGTTGTAGCCCCTGAAGCAGCTCGATCACATAAGCAAAAGACGGCTAGATACGGGCTTTATTGTTTACCACATATTGCAATAATAAAAAATACTTGTTTTTACCGATCATCACCTCTTAGTTGCTATATCCCATGTTCAATCAAAGTTGTCATGCGATATATTTTTGCAAATTGCGGCAGAAATCCCTCATTTGCATAATCTTCCTGGTTTTGCATATTTAGTATCTTATTTAAATACTAACGTGTGATGTGATAAATATCGTGCATCTATTGTGCATTAGATCCTGTTTATCTTGCGATGAGGCCCTAACGTGGTTTGATGAATGATCCTATCAATGTGCTGCTAAAAGTTTGGATCACTAATAGCTATTAGACTAAATCTGGGATGCTGGAAGATCACTTATAGTAATGTGCTTCATAGTTTTCATATTGGCTTCTGCGTGTGGGAAAAAGTCATAACTTTATAATACTGTAGTCAGCATCTGACCCTTTCTACCTTTGCAGTTGATTCCAGTCTTTGGCTTACATCTTGGTAGATGTGAGTCATCTGCAAGAACCTTGCCATATGACCTTGACCTCTACCTATAGGTTATATTTTACTGCTAATGAGCAATCAGCCCTAATTGCAAAACCATGAAGATAAGTCTTTTAACTTACCTTATACCTTAGTCTGTGTCAGCAGTCACTTCTAATGCATAAAAGGGTAAGATTTGTACTGAGTTCTGGCTGTTTTTACTTTGTTGTCTTAGGAAGGACATAGTAGTATTTTAGAAAGAAACAGGCTCATGTGGTTTGATTGTTATGCTTGGGGTAAAAACCACTTTTACTGCTTGACCACTAGACCTTAATGTTGATTTGGGCCCTAATATAAGGAAAGACAATCCTGCTTGCTGGATATCTCATCTCATTCTCCACATCATGCTGAAAAAGCAAGTGTGGACTTTATCTGTAAAATGACTTGTGCAGCTGTTTTGGACAGATTATGACTTGTAAGAAAAGAGGTGATAGAATTTCATACTGTTACTATTGAGCAATTGTTTATGGGCTGTAAAATGGATGTAATGGGTCTTAAGAGCTGCTTATCTGCCCTGTCTGGCATTTGATTGTTCTTAATAAAGGTGTCTAATCATTACCAGCCAAATACCTTGCCCTGAGTAACTGTGGGTGGGGGAGGAGGATATTCAGTGACATAGGGGATTCAGGAAGATTGGTGGGTTTCCTATAGAGCCCCTCAGAAACTGCTTGATTGGTTTCCCCTAAAAGCTCCTGTTCCTGGGTTGATTGAGGGGGATTACCAGGACCCATGTACCCAAAGAAAATACAAAATATCAAAAGTATAGAAAATATAAAACATTTAAATTGCCAAGAAATATAAATAACTAACAATAAACAAAATTATATATATATTTATTTATTTATTTATTTATTTATTTATTTATTTATCTTCTCTCTCTCTCTGTATATAAATAGCTTTCAAGTGTAGAAGGAGGGGGAAGAATTAGGGAGAAGAGAAAGGATAAAAAAAAAGGATCTCATGGAGCTGAGAAACAGAGGTCTTGGCAAGTGGTGCTGCCCTTAAGGGAGAGTGGGTGGAAGTCAGAGCAGCCGGGCAATCATCCCACAAGTGACTGACATCCCTTGCAGTTTTTTGCACTGAGTGTCACATGTGTGATTTTTTACCATTTGGAGAGAGGTTGTATGTCTGCACGTGGTGCAAAGAGCTCCTGGTTCTCAGACAATGAGTCCAATCTCTGGAAGCTAGAGTGGCAACCCTGGAGGAACTGAGGCAGACAAAGAGGTATATAGAGGAGACCTTCGGGGACATAATAGCCAAGTCCCAACTATAGTCAAGCAGCCCTAGTGCTGCATTGGAGGAAAAAGATCACCTGGTTGGTGAGCATCACCCTGCTTTAGCAGGAAGTGATCCCATAGCAAGGACCTTCTGTCCAGGTGATGCATTATCTTCTCACACTGAGGACAAGTCTCCCAGGACTGCTGCCCAAAAGAAAAGGTTAGGTCAGCAGTCATAATTAGTCAATCAATTGTTAGTGTTCTGCTCGGTAGTCCACAGGCCTGTCCTGCAGGCCACTGCTCTTACCTCCAGCCCCAAGCCTCACCAAGGATTCCACAACATCGAAGCAGAGTCACCCCCCCGGATGGAAGCATAGCAGGCTGCTGCACCTGAACAGGCCCAATACGCAAATCTGAGGGATGCTGCCGCCAGCTGTTCTGGGCTTCCCCTAGGTATGCGCACACCAGGCTTGCTGCCTTTTAAGGGATGGCGGTTGGCAAATCCCCATGGCACCATTTGATGACATTGTGACCTGCTGCATGTAAAAGGTGCACTCCAGCTCTCCACCGATATTTCAGCAATAGATCAACTTCTCTGAAGTGTGCATTGCCTCAGTGTTCCTGCATTCCTGTGTTCCAGCATTCCTGTTTACCTTGTGCTCTGATCCTGGTTCCCATTCCTAAGTTCTGAGTCTTTTTCCTGGTTTCCTGTAGGCAGTTTGGTCCATGCTTTGAGTTCCTGTTTTCTTTGTGGTCAGCCTCCCTTCTCGTCTGTCCTTCATGTCCTCATTCCTGCTTTGTGGACACTGATTCTGCTTGCCTTCTGTCCGCCACTTATCACTGTATAGATTTCAACTCTGCTTGCTTTCTGCCCAGCACTGACCACTGCTGGGACTCCAACTCTGCTTCTATCCCACCTGCGCTAGACCCTGGCCTGAAACTGCACCTACTCATCTAATCTTTACCTCCGCAGAGGCTGGTGCCTAAGTCCAACTGGTCCTGGCACTGGAGCGCTCAACCTAAGGGGAACATGGGCTGGTAATGGTGAAGCTGCACTTGGGCCTTCTCTTCCATCAGCTCCACCAGCTGACAGTGGGGATCTGTAGGGCTTCCTCCTGCAGGTTGCTCCAACTTCATCTTGGTACAAGGGTCCATTGTCGCAATAATTAGGAATGTAGATAACTGGGTGGCTGGGGGATGTAAGGATCGCTGGCAACTTGCCTGCTTGGTATGAAGGTGGAGGAACTTACACATAGCCTAGATTTAATTTTAGATAGTGCTGGTCAGGAGCCAGCTGTCATGATGTGGGAGGGAGCTTCTGGAAGCCAAAATTAGGCTTTTAGGGAGAAAGTTGAAATCCAGAATCTCCAGGGTAGCATTCTCTGAAATGCTTCGTTCCAAGTGCTGGTCCCCAGAGGCAGACAGAACTCTGGAGTCTCAATGTGTGATTGAGACAATGGTGCAGGGAAGAGGGATTCAGTTTCATAAGGAAGTGTGCAATCTTTTGGGAATGGGGCAGTCTTTTCCGATAGGATGGGTTCCACCTTAACTAGGGTGGAACCAGTCTGCTGGGTTTTAAAAGGAGATAGATCAGTTTTTAAACTAGAACAAGGGGGAGATCTGACAGTCACTCATGAGCTCATGGTTCAGAGGAAGGTATCTTTCAAAGATACTAATGAAATTCCAATATAAGCAAAAGTAGTTCATTCCCTATAAGTAAAGAAACACCTGAGTTAAAAGATTCAAAATTAGCCCTGTCAACTGATAAGCAGGTTGTTAAACAAACAAAAAACACACTTTGAAATGTGTGTATGCCAATGCCAGATGTCTAAGAAGTCAGATGGGAGAGTTAGTGTGGATAGCAGTGAATGATGAGATAGACTTAATTTGCATCTCAGAGACATGGTGGAAGGAGAATAACCAATGGGACAGTGCCATATGAGGGTACAAATTATATCGCAATGATGGGGTGCATCAACTTGGTGGGGGGTGGTGCTTTATATTTTCGTGATGGCAAAAAGTCCAACAGGATAAAAACCTTGCAGGATTGTCTGCTTTTAATCTTCTTAACCAACTTAATTTTCTTTTTAACCATTATCTTGCTTTATGAAATACCCCAAGTTTGTTGTCCTGTAATTTTGTCTTATTAGATTGTAAGCTCTATCGAGCAGGAATTGCCATTTTCTATATTTGTACAGCACTGCTTATGTCATGTTCATGTAGTGCTATAGAAATGTTAAGCAGTAGTGGTAGCAGGAGATTAAGGTCCGTATTTTAAAAAGTTTACGCGTGTAAATCCGGACCCCTGCTGGACTTTTGGCAAGTCTTGTGGGGGTCAGGAGGCCCCCCCCAAGCTGGCCAAAAGTCCCTGTGGGTCAAACGAGGGTCCCGGAGCGACCTCGTGCACGCTGGCCGTCCGATGCCAGGACTCAAAATGGCGCTGATAGCCTTTGCCCATACTATGTCACAGGGGCTACCGGTGCCATTGGTCAGCCCCTGTCACATGGTAGGAGCACAAGATGGCACCGGTGACCATGTGACAGGGACTGACCAATGGCACCGGTAGCCCCTGTGACACAGGCTATCAGCGTCATGATGAAACCGGCAAACGTGGGTGTGAGAATGCAGGGATGGCTTCTGGACTCGCCGCTGGACCACCAGGGAGTTTTGGTAAGTTTTGGGGGGTCAGGAGGGTGGGGGGTTAAAATTTTTATTTAGGAGGCCGAATAAAGCAGAAATCTGTTTAATATGTGGGGAGTCGCGATGCGTTTCGCCTCCCCACGTATTTAACAGATAGGACAAAATAAGTTGCGGATTACAAATACGTGGAAAACGGATGCACACCCCTAGCGGATTATGGAACGGCCCCCGGAAGCCACAGGCAGAGATGGTAGCGTGGGGTTCATGGGCCCCAATGCCTCGAAGCGTTGGTTCATGCCCTCCACTGCGGAAACGAGGGCATCCAGGGTCCTTTGCTGGTCCATCAGGCGCTGGGCCATTCCCAGAATGGCCTGACGGGCGGATGCCTCCGCCAGGTCCTCGGACTTGGCAATCTGTTATTCTCAGGCTTTTAAACCCTTGGGCCGACAGAAGGATGGAAGACCTTAGGAGGAAGATCCGTAGGTTCTCCCATCGGGTGGCAAGGCAGAACAGAAGATGTGACCAGCTGACCCTCAGCACTTGAGACTGAGGCGACTGTGGAGGCAGACGAAGAGTCGTGACGTCGAGGAGAGGAACTGTGTCTTCGCCACTGGAAGCCCGTGGTCCCCCTAGGAAGAGCCTGTAGGGACCCAGACCACTGGGACTTAGGTGGACCATTGAGAGGTCAAGGAGACAAGTGTTCGGTGCAAGGGCTGACTGGAGCTTCACCCCTGGAAGCCTGCGGTCCCCCTGGGAGGAGCCCATAGGGACCCAGGCCGCTGGGACTTAGGTGGGCCCTTGGAGATGATGGTCAAGAAGTCCAAGGTCAAGTGCCAGAGGGTCGTCGCTTACCAGTCCGAGGTCACACACACAGGGGTCGTCGCTTGCCAGTCCAAAGTCACACACCAGGAATCACCGCTTGCCAGTCCAAAGTCACACACCAGGAATCACCGCTAGCCAATCCGAAGTGAGGAACCAGGAACACAAAGACGAACCGGGAACAAGGATTCAAGACAAGTGGAGGAAGGTTGCTGTCTGTATTGCTGCTGGTTCCTGGTCTCAGACTGAATGCTACTCAGCTGAGATCTCATGCCCTGGTGGTGGGGCTGGTTTTGGCCTAGCTGGTGGGTCTGGCAAGGAAGGTAGTCCGGGAGCAGCTGCTGAGGAGGCTTGCTCCTCCTCCCTCGCCTTCTCCTCCTACCAGGAGCTGCTGGTATATGTGAAAAGCAGGTGGTATGAGCAACAGCTGGATAAAAGATGTTAATTTTTTCCCCCAAATTGTGAGGCTGAATTAGTAGAGGATTATGTTAAGGGGATGTCAAGGACGCACTTGGGTAACCAGACCTGATCTTGGGTTGCAAGTCTGTACATGGGTATTACAAGAGCATGGGGCATATTTAAACCTGGGGTGAGCAGCATTGTGAGAACATAATGAGAAGCCAAAAGTGAATGGCCATTATGTGGAGATGACACATTGAAAAACTAATTCTGACTTCTTAGTGGCTACAGCAGTGATTAGGTCACTTGGTAACTTGACTTTGCTGGAGTGAGAAAAGTATGTTAGAAAGTAGAGTCTGTTGAGAGTACAAAAAAAATATCAACAGTAAGAAATAATTTACACAGTGGCCTATAGTTTCAGCTCTGCATATCTGAAACTCAAAAGTCTATCACTTCTAGAGCTCCCCTCTATGCCCCATCATACTGGCCTTTTGATGAGATGTCAGTAGGATGTCTATGCATTGAGTGAGAGTTAGAGAGTCAGGCTTCCTTATGGTTGAGGTGCTAGATGGAAAGTAATTACTGTATCTTCAAAGCTGCACAAATAGAAACAATTTTGAAACCTCCTAGATATAACATATATCCTTACCGATGCCTTCTCTTAGCTCTCATGCAGCTGCCCCAAACATTCCCCCTTGGGGTGCCTGAGCTAACAGTCTTTTACTAGAGGTTCTCAAACTGGGATCAAAGAAAGATATAGAATGAGATCATAACACTCATCCATTGTTATCCATTTTATTTCCAGAGCACAGCTCAAAACACCAGTTGTTGCCTTTTTGATTTATATGGATCATGTTCTTCTCGCAAGCTTTTTTCTAACTTGAGTAACCATTACCCATGTCAAGCTCTTTCCTTGAGAGCATATTCCATGCATCCAGCATGCTTTTGGTGACCCTAGATATATAGTAATATAGTTGATGTTTGCAGAATAAGTATTTGTTTTCCTGGATTACAAATATACTCACATACTAAAACATTTGTGTGTACTTTTCAGCAGAAGTCAGGACCTATAATGCATGCATTTGATGCCTTTCATACTCTATTGATAATTTGACTGTCAGTGTTTATTTCTTTGCTTTATAAGTAACAAAACTATTTTGTACAATGTAAAGTACCTAATTAGTATGTTAGAAATTATTCAAATTATCACTAATCATGTTATTTTGGAGTAGGCCAGATAGCCCAGCAGGTATGCTCTAAGCTGCCTTTACAAATGACAGCTAGGAGGGTTGGGAAAGGTTTTAAATGGGCTGAAAGCAGAAAGAATCAATAGAAGGCCATCAGGCCAAAACAAATAAAATAAATATTTATTTATAAATAATGTATGCTGTCTCCCCAGACCTCAATGGAATGCCTGAGGTAGTTTGCAATTGTGCCAATCAGTACTACACATAATATAAATTTCATTATTTTTGTAATGTTTCCTAAAACACTATTAATCATTAGTAAGTCAATAAGAGAAAATATCAACGTACCTTCTCCTTAGACAGGTTTTTCTCCAGTCTTCACCAGGCTTGTGCACAAGTTTAGTTTTCACTTTGTTTTGAATTCTTTCATTTCACTTTATTTCTGGGAAACAAAAAAAAAAAACACCCAAATAAAAAGAAACAATAAATAAAAATGTTGGATCTCCATCTCTGGTGGCAAAATTTTTTTTTATAAAACACAAATCTCTCCCAGGTTCTCTTTGGCTCTTCTTATCTCAAGACTGGGGACTTTGTCTGTGAGACCGTACCTCTCCGGAGCACCTGAGCCATTTCCAACTGGGCCTTCATCAGAGAGACTGCATGTTTGCTACCCGGTGTGTTTTCCACCCGCTGAGATGACATCAGGCATTACCCACACCCCCATGATGATGTCACATGTGCAGGGGGGAGAGGAGCCAGCGGCCAATGCTAGATGAGAGCCTGTCTGTGGGACTTTGTCTCTGAGACTGCACCTCTCCGGAGCACCTGAGCCATTTCCAGCTGGCCATTCACCAAAGAGACTGTAAGGTTGCTACCCGGTGTGTTTCCTGTTAACCGAGATGACATCAGGCATTAGCCCCACCCCCTGATGTCATCACACATGCGGGGGGGAAGAAGAGCCGGCAGCCAATGCCAGACAAGAGCCTGCAAGACCACACCTCTTCAAATGAATGTGTTCTTGAATATAGTGTTGGACGATGGGTGCCTGCCTTTTAGAGATTTGTATATAGCTACAATGTTCAATCAGTCGAGTTTTTAAACTACACTTAGTATGATTAACATAAATCTTTTGAGAGAGACATTGTATTGCATAAATAATATATGTAGATATATGAGTCCATACCTGTCTTATAATTATTTGTGCACAAAATTCACTAGTGAATAAAACAGAAAATGCCATAATGCCTCTATATCGCTCCATGGTGAGACCGCACCTTGAATACTGTGTACAATTCTGGTTGCCGCAGCTCAAAAAAAGATATAATGCGATGGAGAAGGTACAGAGAAGGGTTACCAAAATGATAAAGGGGATGGAACAGCTCCCCTATGAAGAAAGACTAAATAGGTTAGGACTGTTCAGCTTGGAGAAGAGACGGCTGAGGGGGGGATGTGATAGAGGTATTTAAAATCATGAGAGGTCTAGAACGGGTAAATGTGAATCGGTTATTTACTCTTTCAGATAATAGAAAGACTAGGGGGCACTCCATCAAGTTAGCATGTAGCACATTTAAAAATAATCGGAGAAAATTCTTTTTCACTCAACTCACAATTAAACTCTGGAATTTGTTGCCAGGGGATGTGGTTAGTGCAGTTAGTATAGCTGGATTTAAAAAAGGTTTGGATAAGTTCTTAGAGGAAAAGTCCATTACCTGCTATTAATCAAGCTGACTTAGAAAATAGCCACTGCTATTAATAGCATCAGTAGCATGGGATAGACTTAGTTTTTGGTACTTGCCAGGTTCTTATAGCCTGGATTGGCCACTGTTGGAAACAGGATGCTGGGCTTGATGGACCCTTGGTCTGTCCCAGTATGGCATGTTCTTATGTTCTTATGTTTTTATGTGCCAACCACAGACTGTGAATTTTACTGTCAACTGTTCATCCAGATTTGAATTCAACTTCCTGTCTCTAATGTTCTTGCCACGTGTATATTCTACTATTGGTAACTCCAAAAATGTTCATAGCACTTTCAATTCAGGACCCAAATAGTTCTTTCAAATTGTTTCTGTCTTGTTCTTACATGTTCTCATCTAAAGCTTTGTCTAAACATGAGAAAGACGGAATGCATTCTAATAGAAAGAAAAAACGCAGGACCTAAAACCATACCATCACTTCAAATAGACGACATTTCCATACAACTCAAAGAAAATGTAAAAGACCTGGGAATTTGGATTGACAGTGAACTAAACTTCAAAAAACACATCTCCACAAAAACGAAAGAAGGATATCACAAACTACAAATACTTAAACACCTAAAACCAATGCTACACCACCAAGATTTCAGGACAGTCCTACAATCTCTGATCTTCACCAGCCTAGACTATTGCAACTCACTACTGATAGGACTACCTAAAGCAGCCTTAAAACCACTACAACTACAACAAAATGCAGCCAGAGTACTGACAGGCAAGAAGAAATCAGACCACATCACCCCCGTACTCAAGAGCCTACACTGGCTTCTAGTTGAAAAAATAATTTAATTCAAGATCTTAACAATTCTTCATAATGCAATATACAAGGCAGATAACACAGCCCTTGACAATATCATAAAGCTTCACAGAACACAACATACAACAAGAACAGCAAGTAATCTAAATCTTGTAATACCTTCACTCCCACTAGCTAAACTTTCTACAACAAGAAATCGAGCCATTTCTATTGCTGGTCCAAATTTATGGAACTCACTACCACAAAATCTGAGCTCACAAAGTAACACTAAATCTTTTAAAAAAGAGCTCAAAACCTGGATATTCAGCCAAACATTCAAAGACGGTATCGGTTAAGTTCACAGATCAAGTCACTGATCACATCGAATTTATCGAATATATGTAACTCCGAGACTTACCTTTACCTCCCCTGTTGTTAATATCACCCTGATAACCATGTCTCCAGTCATTATAAACAAGGCCTTTCGTTAATTCTTGCTTTTTACACTATTACTGTCCTTTTTTACCTCGTTGTCCCATCCGACTGACCCTGTTCAAAATGCTACAATTTATTACAAGTTTTCATTTTTTTAGCTGAATCAGTTACTGTGAAATGTTAAACTGTGAAATGTTAAATGTCTACTGTCAAATGTAATTGGTTGTTGTACATGTAAACCGGGGTGAAGGCACATAGCCATACCTCGGTATATAAAAACCTTAAATAAATAAATAAATAAATAAATAATACTTTGAGTGGATTGCATAACAGTATTCTTTCAACTAGTAATCTGAGTGTTCAATAAATGTGTGTGTGTGTGGGGGGGGGGGGGGGCGGGCATTAAATACACAATATTTATTTATTTAGATTTTATCTGGTCGCCACATCTCAAGAGAGATGTGGTTGTGATGGAGAAGGTGCAGAGAGGGGCAACCAAAATGATAGAGGGGATGGAACAGCTCCCCTATGGGGAAGGACTGAAGAGGTTGGGGCTGTTCAGCTTGGAGAGGAGACGGCTGAGGGGGGATATGATAGAGGTCTTTAAGATCATGAGAGGTCTTGAACGGGTAGATGTGAATCGGTTATTTACACTTTTGAATGGTGGAAGGACTAGGGGGCATTCCATGAAGTTAGCAAGTGGCACATTTGAGACTAATCGGAGAAAGTTCTTTTTCACTCGGCACACAACGGAACTTTGGAATTTGTTGCCAGAGGATGTGGTTAGTGCAGTTGGTGTAGCTGGGTTCGAAAAAGGTTTGGATAAGTTCTTGGAGGAGAAGTCCATTAACGGCTATTGATCAAGTTTACTTGGGGAATAGCCACTGCTATTAATTGCATCAGTACACCAACTTAAACATACAAGGGAATGCTTGCTTGGTGGTAATCTTGTACGGAGGTTATTCCATGAGGGTAACCGATTTACAGTTATCCTCTCCTTGACCTCCGTCTATTATTCTTTTATTAAATTGAACAATATCTCTCACAATTCTCTTTTTTAATTTTTCAGTTTTTCTAAAAATCCCTTCTCCCCTGCTGCTTTTCCGTCCCACTCTTATCTTATTTCATACTTATCAGGGTCGTCGCCTCTGTAATGTCTCATGGGTACGGAGCTGCATGTCCGACATGGGCCATGTTTCAGCACGGTGTGCCTGCTTCAGGGACTATGGGAGAATGTGCTGTGTCCTATACTGGGTTCACAGCGTGCAGTAAACCTTCAATATATAAAGATATAAATCTTAAACTGCAGAAACTTCTAAAAACTTCCTTTCACATTTATTAATAATGCTTAAATTCTTACCCACCTTGCCATTGAAAACTTACTTGTGCAGAGCTTCATTTGTCTTACGTGCGACGCCTGCTGTGTTTGTCTGGGCGTCGAGTGTATTCTGGCTATTTTTATAAGCCTGCCTAGGGAGCCTACCTCCTACTCTCTGCCAAACCGAGGCTGTCTCAGGTGTATGTAATAGAGTTAATTCCTTGTGTTTTCGGTCATAGCGGACCTGACAGGGGACTACATCTAATAGACAATGTGTTTTCTCCATACGGGGCGGACCTGGTGGGAAACTTGTTCTCACCACGTCCGCTGGTACTGCTGCAGTTTTTTTCGGAGAGGGCGTCTCCGAAAAAAACTGCAGCAGGCGTCGCACGTAAGACAAATGAAGCTCTGCACAAGTAAGTTTTCAATGGCAAGGTGGGTAAGAATTTAAGCATTATTAATAAATGTGAAAGGAAGTTTTTAGAAGTTTCTGCAGTTTAAGATTTATATCTTTATATATTGAAGGTTTACTGCATGCTGTGAACCCAGTATAGGACACAGCACATTCTCCCATAGTCCCTGAAGCAGGCACACCGTGCCGAAACATGGCCCGTGTCGGACATGCAGCTCCGTACCCATGAGACATTACAGAGGCGACGACCCTGATAAGTATGAAATAAGATAAGAGTGGGACGGAAAAGCAGCAGGGGAGAAGGGATTTTTAGAAAAACTGAAAAATTAAAAAAGAGAATTGTGAGAGATATTGTTCAATTTAATAAAAGAATAATAGACGGAGGTCAAGGAGAGGATAACTGTAAATCGGTTACCCTCATGGAATAACCTCCGTACAAGATTACCACCAAGCAAGCATTCCCTTGTATGTTTAAGTTGGTGTATTTTTGAAAAGGGAAAGAGGTTGGTTAGTGATTAATTGCATCAGTGGCATGGGATCTTCTTAGTGTTTGGGTAATTGCCAGGTTCTTGTGGCCTGGTTTTGGCCTCTGTTGGAAACAGGATGCTGGGCTTGATGGACCCTTAGTCTGACCCAGCATGGCAATTTCTTATGTTCTTATGTTCTGCTTTTCAGCACTTCAAAGTGTACATCAAAGCGGATTACATTTAGTTACTATAGGTATTGTCAAAGGTTCCAGGGCGTGGGCATGGTCTGGGCAGGGCATGGGCGTCCCTGGATTTCAAATTCATGCACAGGCATGCACCGGGCTCCCCTGCTGCTTAACTTTACTTCTGCTATGGAGGACATTTAAGTAATAAACTAAAGAAAAATAGATTGGCAGTGTTTAAAGGGTAGAGGTTAACAGGGGAAACGGTAAGCTATTAGATTATAGAGGTTTGGAAGTCCTATCCCTTACCTGGGCAAACTAGGACTGAAGTGGGAAAACAGGAAATGGCATTGGCTCGTGTCCACTAAAATCACCCCATTTACATGGTAGAAGCAGAATTTGCGCACATAGGCACGCACCCACTTAAAATTGGGCGCACGTGCACAAGGTTAGCCTATTTTATAACTTGCATGCATTTACGCATATGTATTATAAAATGGACAAACATGCACACCAGTTTTAAAATTCACCTTTATGTCAGTCTATGGTCTAAATTCCAGATATTGGTACCGTATTTTCCAGCGTATAAGACGACTGGGCGTATAAGACGACCCCCCATTTTTTATACATATTTTTAAGAAAAAAAATAATTTTACACTCAAACAGGAGCAACCCTATCTATGAAAAGGCAACACTACAAATACCGTATATCAGGCCCTAAAAACCAATATACCTCTTATTAGGAAAACAGAACTAGCAAGCAGCTATAGATCCCCACACATAAATAATTGTAAAACTATACTAATAAGCAGAATAAAAGTTTCAAAACAGCTATGAACAGAATAACATCCAACAATTAAAAACTCATAAAAACTATTAAACATTCTCCAAACACCAATAAAATATTTCAAAAAAGCAGACACATCACATAATATTAAATAATTAAAATGGCAGTCAATCAAGAAAAATAAACTTAAAAAGCCACCTTTCCTTACCCCCTCCAGCAGCTCTCTTATTCCTCTTCCTCAGGGCCCATGTCTCTCACACACACACACCATACCAGTCATGCCCCCATGACCAGTTTCTGTCTCTCACACACCAATCATTTCCCAAACAGTCTTTGACACACACACCAGACACCTTCCTGAACAGTTTCTCTCATGCCATACACACACACAGGCTTCCCACTCCCGTATTCTGCTTACCATACATATACGGGCTTCTCACTCTCATAATCACTTTCTCTGTCTCACACACACACACACCAGTCTCTCTCTCATTTCCATGCTCACTCTCCACGTGCACAGGCTTCTCATTCCCTGAATCACATTCTTTCTCTCACATTCACACACACCAGTCTCTTTCTCTCACACACACCGTCACCTTATCAACCAGTCTCTCTCATGCACGCGCACACACACACACACACAGCCAGCCCTCCCGCTCCCATGCTCTCTCTCACATAATCAGGCTTCTTACTCCCATGCTTTCTCACATACCCAGATTTCTCACTTCCATGCTTTTTCTCTCTCACACTCACACTCACATACACATCAGTCATCTCTCTGAGCAGTCACTTTCATTGTCTCACACACGAGCTCGCTGACCAGTTTCTCTCAATCACACACATGCTCTCAATCAAATGCATTCTCTCACTTACACACAGGCTGGCTGCTTCTCTCTCTCTCTCACTCACTTACTTCCACTCCCCCCCCCCCCGAGCACAAATAGTAGCTGCAGCAGCAGCTTCCTCCTCCAGCCCCCGCAGGCCAAGAAAGAAGAAACCCATCGGCCGCGGGAGGCTCATGCTGCTGTCTCCTTTCCCGATTACCAGCTCCTTCGACTGCTCGGGGCCGTTCCTGCTGTCGCCACTGCTATTTTTTCACGCGGCATGGCTCTTTCTTCCCGCGCATCACTTCCTGTTCCGGTTCAAAGGCGGGGGGGGGGGGGGCGGGAAGAAGAAAAGGCCAGCCGCGGATGCCACAGCTTTTTTTTTTTTTTTTGCACCGCTGCCGTTCCCGCTGGGCTTGAACGTGCTGATAGCCCAGCGGCAACGGCAGTGCGGTGCGCGGGAAGGAGAAAGCCGTGCCGAATGAAAAAATTGCAGCGGCGACAGCAGGAACGGCCCAGAGCAGTCGAAGGAGCTGGTAATCGGGAAAGGAGACAGCAGCATGAGCCTCCCGCGGCCGATGGGTTTCTTCTTTCTTGGCCTGCGGGGGCTGGAGGAGGAAGCTGCTGCTGCAGCTACTATTTGTGCTCGGGGGGGGGGGGGAGTGGAAGTAAGTGAGTGAGAGAGAGAGAGAAGCAGCCAGCCTGTGTGTAAGTGAGAGAATGCATTTGATTGAGAGCATGTGTGTGTGATTGAGAGAAACTGGTAAGAGAGCAGGTGTGCCCTATAAGATGATACCCGGCGTATAAGACGACCCCCGACTTTTGAGAAGATTTTCTTGGGTTAAAAAGTCGTCTTATACGCCGGAAAATACGGTAGTTAGTTGTGGAAGTTATAAGGCTAAGTCTCTCCACCCCGATCCACCCAGCACATACCTACATTTTGTGTGTAATTTTTAGCCATTGATCATAGTCTTATATTCAGCGGCCGCTGCTTAGCCACAAAAGTACCACTTATCCAATTAAATAGCACTAAATGTGTTTTGAATATTGGGCCCATTATGTTTTTATGGGATAAAAAATACTACTATACAGAAACAGTTAATGAAAAAATGTGCAACGAACCACACTTGTCTCACAAAACACGTTGCAAACAAATTTGAAAATTTTATGTGCTTAGGAATTTATCTCACAATGTGGACCATCATACCACCCTTGGTTGGTTTAGGCAGTAAGCCACGCTTTCAACCATAATGGGTCATATTTAATCATCGGTCCGGAATAGTCTATTAAATTCCTTTTAGATTTCTTCAATTTTCTACTTTATTAAATTTACTTTTTTTATCGTTTTTTGTCCATTTATAATAAAATGTTTTTAACGGAGTAAGAAGCGGAATTGCCTTACTTGTGCGGAGCGCCTCCGCGCTTCCGAGATAGTGCCTTCACTCACTTGTGCAGAGCGCCGCCGCGCTTTCAAGACTTCAATTTCAATGCTGCCGCGCTTAAAAGGCAGCAAATTCCGATCGAGGGTGCTCGTGTGACTTGGAGCTCCTGTGGGTCAATTCCGATCGAGGGTGCTCGTGTGACTTAGAGCTCCTGTAGTCCAATTCCGATCGAGGGTGCTCGTGTGACTTAGAGCTCCTGTAGTCCGACGTACGTTTCGCAGTTGTGCTGCTTCAGGGACTCTGTCCTAATCGGAAGGGTTAGGCTTAAGAAGAACACAAGGTTAGTTCCCGCCAAACTCTTTCAATATTTAAATGCCTTCGTATTTGCTTCCGTCTAATTCATTATAATGCCGCGTTCAGTCGCCTAATGCTCTTACCGGCAATCTAAAAGGAATTTAATAGACTATTCCGGACCGATGATTAAATATGACCCGTTATGGTTGACAGCGTGGCTTACTGCCTAAACCAACCAAGGGTGGTATGATGGTCCACATTGTGAGATAAATTCCTAAGCACATAAAATTTTCAAATTTGTTTGCAACGTGTTTTGTGAGATAAAAAATACTACCCCATAACAAGAAAAAGCAGTCATTTTTCTGGAATATGCATGAATGTTAATTCCTACCTTACCAACTGAAGTACATTGTGCATCTTTTTAACACGCTGTCTGCAGAGACAAGGAGGATGGACACAAATGGAGGAAGAGTCCTGCCAGGAAAAGATAACAGAGAAAATATTAACAAGAGAAGAATAGCTGCAAGCAGAACATGAATGAAAGCGCCAGCACTGAAACAAAACACATCTGACAATATAGCAAGGAGAGAAAAGAAATGAATGTAACACTTTGAAGATGAGTGTCATCACAATACTAAATTGCTGAATATCCCCCTAGCACCACCATCATCACCCTACAACCCCAGCCCCAACCCACACACATACACATATAGACACACAAAAATAATCATCCTCTCCTTGGTAACATATTGCACAAATGTACAATACCCAATGAGAATATGAACTACATCACGAACAACACACTGACAAGCGGTTTATGTGAATGTGTAACAACTTAAGTTATCTAACATGTATGTAAGAACATAAAGAAGTAGCCATACTGGGTCAGATCAAGCATCCATCAGGCCCAGTATCCTGTTTCCAGCAGTGACCAATCCAGGTTGCAAGTACCTGGCAAGTACCCAAATATTAAATAAATCCCATGATACTAATGCCAGTAATAGCAGTGGCTATTCCCTAAGTTGACTTGATTAATAGCAGTTTATTGACTTTTCCAGAAACTCATCCAAACATTTTTTAAACCCAGCTACACTAACTGCCCTAACCACATCCTCCACAATGAATTCCAGAGCTTAATTGTATGTTGAGTGAAAAGAATTTTCTTCGATTTGTTTTAAATGAGCTACTTGCTAACATCATGGCATGCTCCCTAGTCTTCTATTATGTGAAATAGTAAATAACTGATTCACATTTACCTTTTCTAGTCATCTCATGATTACATAAACCTCTGTCATATGCCCCCCCTCCCCCCTCTCAGCCATCTCTTCTCCAAGCTGAACAGCCCTAACCATTTTAGCCTTTCCTCGCATTGGAGCTGTTCCATCCCCTTTATCATTTTGGCCACCTTTCTCTGAATCTGCTCCAGTACAATTATATCTTTTCTCAGATTCGGCAAGCAGAATTGAACACTGTGCTCAAAGTGGGGTCTCACCATGGAGCGATACAGAGGCATTATGACATTCTCTGTTTTATTCACCAATTCCTTCCAAATATTTCCTAACCTTCTGTTTGCTTTTTTGATCATTGCAGCAGAGTGAGCCAATTATTTCAATGTATTATCCACTATTATGATGCCTACATTGTTTTCCTGGGTGGTAACTCTAGTAAGGAATCTAACATCCTGTAACTACAGCATGGGTTATTTTTCTCTATTTGAATTACCTTGCACTTGCCCACATTAAATTTCATCTGCTATTTAGGCATCCAATCTTCCAGTCTTGCAAGGTCCTTCTACAATTTATCACAATGAGCATGTGATTTAACTCTCTGAATTATTTTTTGTCATCTGCAAATTTGATAACCTCACTCGCCGTATTCCTTTCCAGATCATTTATAAATATATTGAAAAGCACCTGTCCAAGTACAGATGTTGTGTTCCGTGGCCGTGGTGCCCCACGACCATGGCCCCCTACCTGATTCGCAGCATTCCTTCGCCACGGGAGCCCCGGGGAAGGGCTCCGACTCGGGCCATCGCGCCTGCGCAGCCTCCGGCGCTGCCCGTTGCAGGGGAAGCCGTCTTGCTTCCCCCCAGCGGTGTCTCCCCTCCGCGGGGGAAATCCAAAATGGCCACCGCCATTCTTAAGCGTGAGGCCACGCCCCCTCCACAGAATTAAAGGGACCCAATCCCTTTAAATGGCCTCACCTGTTCTCTATCAGTCAGGGCAGGGGAAGTATAAAAGGCAGCTTCCTCTGCTCATCCAGTGACTTGGCAACGTCCTCCAGCGCTGTCCAGTCTGCTTGCTTCGGTGAGTTCCTTGAGCTTTGGATCCTGTTCCGTCTTGGTGTTCCTGGTTCCTGACTTCGGATTGGCTTACGGTGATTCTCTGGTTCCTGACTTCGGATTGGCAAGCAGTGATTCTCTGGTGTATGACTTCGGACTGGTGAGCAACAACCCTCTGGCACTCGACCTAGGACTCCTTCAAGACTACCGTCTCCAAGGGCCCACCTAAGTCCCAGTGGTGTGGGTTCCTATGGGCTCCTCCTGGGGGAACCGCTGACTTCCAGGGGTGAAGACACAGCTCTTCTTCTCGACTCTTCCTCTGCTTTCACTGCTGCCACAGTCTCTAGTGCATAAGTCTGCTGGTCATATCTTCTGCTCAGCCTCGCCACCTGACAGGAGAACCTTCCAACTGCCCTCCTAAGGAATTCCATCCTCCCGTCGGCCCAAGGGTCCACAACTCGAGCTTAACAACAGAAACCTGAGGCACTTCACTGTTTACCTTTATCCTGGAAAATTGACCATTTAATCCTACTCTCTGTTTCTTGTCTTTTAACCAGTTTGCAATCCATGAAAGGACATTGCCTCCTACCCATAACTTTATAGTTTTCTTAGAAGACTCTCATGATGGACTTTGTCAAACATGTTTATTAACCCCTTAAAAAATGTAGCAGATTTCTGAAGTAAGACTTGCCTTGGGTAAGCCCAAGGGAAGTCTGGCTGTTTTTCATTAAACCATGTCTTCTTTCTATATGTTCTGTGATTTTGTTCTTTAGAATATTTTATACTATTTTTCCCGGTACTGAAGTCAGGCTCACTGGTCTATAGTTTCCCGAATCACACCTTGAGTCCTTTTTAAATGTCAGAGTTACATTGGCCACCCACCAGTCTTCAGGTACAATGAACAATTTAATGATAGATTACACATTTTTTACTAATAGATCTGAAATTTCATTTTTTAGTTCATTTAGAACCCTGGGGTGTATCCCATCTATTCCATGTGATTTGTTACTCTTTAGTTTGTCAATTTGGCCTACTACATCTTCCAGGTTCACCATTATTTGGTTGTGTTCATCTGAATCATCACCCTTGAAAACTGTCTCCCCAACATCTTCCTTAATAAACATGAATGAAAAGAATTAATTTAGTCTTTTCATAATGTGCTTATTTTCCCTAAAAGCCCCTTTAACCCCTCGATCATCTAACGCTCCTACTGAATCCCTCACGTTTCATGATTCAGATATATTTAAAATGTTTTTCTTATGAGGTTTTGCCTCTTTGTCAACTTAATTTCAAATTATTTCATAATCTATCTTATCAATGTTTTACATTTAATTTGACAATGCTTATGCTTTTTCTTATTTTCTTCAGATGGATTCTTCTTCCAGTTTTTGAAGGATTATTTTTTGCTGAAATAGCCTCTTTCACCTCACCTTTTAACAATGCCAGTAATCTTTTGACCTTTGTTCCACCTTTCTTAATGCATGGAATACATCTGAACAGCTTCTAAGATGGTATTTTTAAACAATTTCCATCTTAGAAGCACATTACCTAACTGGCCAGTGTAATGTTAATGGTAATATTTATTTGTTATACTGATTTTCAAACATTTCAAAATGGTTTCCAATACTAATAAAACATAAAATTAGAATATAAAAACCATATACCAACTAGACAATTTCAAAACAGTTTACCATACTAATAAAACATAAAATACAATGTAAAACCATAAAATAAAACACACAATTATAAAAGAGTACAAAATTATAAAACTAAAAATTTCTGTGAACTAAATAAAGGCCAACAAAAAAAATAACAGAAAAAGAAGTTCTAGTAGTCAATCAAACACATGCTTATATAAACAGGTTTTGATCATCTTTCTAGATTTCATAAAATTGCTTTCTGTGCCAATGTCAAATGGGAAAGAGTTCCATGCTAAAGGGGTTTGATACTGAGAAGTACATTGTCTAATTCCCTCAGAGATCACGTCTTTTGGTGAAGTCAATCTCAATAATTCCATCTGGGAAGATTTTAAAGCTCTGGTTGGCTTATAAGACATTACAAGATTTGCAAGATAATCAAGATTGCCCCTAGATAAAGCTTTAAATGTAAGACAGAATACTTTAAATATTATCAGACAATGAACAGGCAGCCAGTGTAGTTCTTGAAGTAAAGGAGAAATATGGTAAAAGTTTGAAGTATCAAATACAACTCTTGCGACAATATTATTTTCTAAATTATTCTCTGTGATACCTAAATACAGAGTCGCATAATCAAATTGGGATAAAATGAAGGCACAATATTTTTAAGTTTTCCTTGGCCAATAACAGCATCAGTTTATGACTCATTCATAAACTGTAAAAAACAGACTTAGATATGAAAGATAATTGTTTTGGCAAGGTTATAGTATAGTCTAGCTTCATTCCAAGAATTTTAATTATGCAAACAAGAGGGATGGGAATATTATGTATTGAAGGAGTTATCTTAACGTTGAATTGGTATTTGCCATGCTAAATAGCTTCAGACATCTGTGGTTAACCTATAATCCATGATCACATAGCCAATTGGCAATTTTATCCAGGCAAAAAATAAATTTCTCTATGCTTGAAACAGAATTAAAAGCTGCAAGTACCTGAATATCGTCAGCATAAATGTAGCAAAGGAAGCCTATCTTGTGTATTAGTTCTAGAAGTAGAATTAAAAACAAATTAAAAAGGAATGGAGATAATATAGAGTAGGGATGTGAATCGTTTTTTGACGATTTAAAAAAATTGTCAGATAATTTTTAAATCATCAAAAATTGTTAGAGTCGCGATACAATAGAAATTTCCCCGATTTATCGTGAAAAATCGTAAATCAGGGGAGGGGGGGGGGGGGGGGAAAACCGGCACACCAAAACAACCCTAAAACCCACCCCGACCCTTTAAAACAAATCCCCCACACTCCCGAACCCGCCTAAAATGTTTTAAATTACCTGGTGGTCCAGTGGGGGGGGGGGGGTCCCGGCGTGATCTCCCACTCTCGGGCCATCGGCGCCATTTTGGCTGCCACTAATATAAATGGCGCCGATGGCCCGATAAAAAAAAACCCACCCGACCCTTTAAAATTACCCCCTTAGCCTCCCCCACTCTCCCGACCCCCCCCCCCCCCCAAAAAAAACTTTTTACACATACCTGGTGGTCCAGGGGGGCCACAGGGAGTGATCTCCCATTCCCACGCTATCAGCTGCGCTAAAATGGCACCGATGGCCCTTTGCCCTTACCATGTGACAGGGCAAAGGTAGCGCCGGCACCATTTTAAATACTGGCAATATGGCCAGAGTGCAGGAGGTCGCTCCCGGACCCCCGCTGGTCTTTTGGCAAGTCTTGTGGGGATCAGGAGGCCCCCCCAAGCTGGCCAAAAGTCCCTGGGGGTCCAGCGGGGGTCCAGGAGCGATCTCCTGCAAGCGGGCCGTATTGCCAATATTCAAAATGGCACCGGCGCTACTTTTGCCCTGTCACATGGTAAGGGCAAAGGGCCATCGGCACCATTTTTTTTAGCGCAGCTGATAGCGTGGGAACGAGAGATCGCTCCCCGCGGCCCCCCTGGACCACCAGGTATGTGTAAAAAGTTTTTTGGGGGGGGGTCGGGAGAGTGGGGGAGGCTAAGGGGGTAATTTTAAAGGGTCAGGGTGGGTTTTTTTTTATCAGCGCAAAAATTAGTGATGTGAATTGGAATCGGAACCGATTCCAATTCACATTTCGTAACAATCAGATTCCCCCCCCCAGCCGAACCCGATCGTTAAAACGATCGGGCACACGATTCACATCCCTAATATAGAGCCTTGAGGGACCACTGTAGTCACATCCTTCAAAGTTGAAGTGTCAAGTCCCCAAATTACCAAAAGCAATGACCCTCCAAAAATGATCTAAATCATTTTAGGACCAGACCTTCAATACCCAGCCAAGACAAAGGTAATCTATGGTCAACCATGATGAAGATAGCACTTATATCAATTGCAACTGAGAGAACCTATTTTCCTTTAAAGATATGTATCATAATTTCATTAATCATGGGCAATAGTGCAGTCTCCATACTGTAATCTTTGCAGAAGCCGAATTGCCTCAGATAACGTGCATTCATCTTTTCATCAAAATCATCAAGTACTGCAAAAACTACTTTACCGAGAAAATGTGAGAGGGTCTGGTACCTGAGTGAGCCAAGTGCAAGTTTCTCAGGAAAGGTTTACCAGGGATGTGGGTCAAACAGATGTTGTAGTGATCCCAGACCCACAGGTAAAGAAGGCATACAAAAGGCATGAGCTGGATAGGGATCTAAAGCTTGAGAGGATTCCCTCTATGATGCCCTCTGACTGCTATCTCCCCTGCTCAATTCACATCACACCAGAAAGAAGGAGCTCATTCTCTAATTATATTCAAAAACAAGCATTTATGTTTTGATGCTACCAGCAATTGTAGGGCCTGATTTTCAAAAGCATTTATATGGGTTTTATACATGTAAATGCACTTTACCTGTGTAAGTGGGCTTTTGAAAATTGCTACAATACATGCCATTGAATTGTCCATAGAACACATGTAACTGTACTTTACACACATAAATGACTTTTGAAAATTGCTATGATGCATTTACAAGTGTAATTCCTTTGAAAACTCATCTGAAAAGTGTATAACATTAATTAACTCAGGATGCCTAGGCTTGCAGAGCTAGGCTGTGAAGTTACAGAAATTCAAACATTCTAAGCCTTTAGGAATTCACTACACTTTTCACCTCATTTGGAAGGCTGAATGCAGACTTTTTTTTCCCATTCTTCACCCCAGTGGTTCACAATACACTCAATAAACATAGCTTTCCATCACTTACTTCTCTAGTTCCCTTTTTTACCTAAAAAGGCTCTCAGGCGGATTTTAAAAGCCCTGCTCGCGTAAATCCGCCCGGATTTAAGCGAGCAGGGCCTTGCGCGCCGGCGGCCTATTTTCCATAGGCCGCCAGCGCGCGCAGAGCCCTGGGACGCATGTAGGTCCCGGGGTTTTGGGAAGGGGGCATGTCGGGGGGCGGGGCTGAACGACGCGGCGTTTTAGGGATGGGACGCGGCGTTTCGGGGGCGGGCCCGGGGACGTGGTTTCGGCCCGGGGCGTTCTGGGGCGTGGCCGCGCCCTCCGGAACCGCCCCCTGGTCGGGTCTCGGCACGCCAGCAGGCCGCTGGCGCGCGTGGATTTACGTCTCCCTTCGGGAGGCGTAAATCCATGGATAAAGGTAGGGGGGGGGTTTAGATAGGGCCGGGGGGGGTGGGTTAGGTAGAGGAAGGGAGGGGAAGGTGAGGGGAGGGCGAAAAGAGGGTTCCCTCCGAGGCCGCTCCGATTTCGGAGCGGCCTCGGAGGGAACGGAGGCAGGCTGCGCGGCACGCGCTGGCTGCCCAAAATCGGCAGCCTTGCGCGTGCCGATCCAGGATTTTAGAGGATACGCGCGGCTACGCGTATAAAATCCAGCGTACTTTTGTTTGCGCCTGCTGCGCAAACAAAAGTACGCGAACGCGCTTTTTTTTTAAATCTACCCCTCTGGTTATCACAGTCATAATACCAAAAAAAAAAAAAATACACCTACAAACTTTAGTCCTCACTCTCTTCATTACAGGAGACTCTGTACACTTCAGAATCATTTGCCTATTAGCGCCCATCAAAGCAATGGTCAGGTACATTCCCAGGTGTCCCCAACTTTTATTCTTCTGAAACTCCTCAAATTCCAAGTCATTCCCATACATGGGGATCACCCAGAATCCTCCATCTCTGCGACTTGGGATGGGTTCCCTGGTTGCTTCCCCTTACGGAGAAACACCTATTCTACCTTGGGCCTTTTCACTGTAGGGAGAAAACACTTGTGGAGCCCTCTCAATTGAGATGCTACCCTGACAAATCTACTCTTTGTACGGGATCTCTCCAACTCCTCCTACCAAATCCTCAACGCAGCATGGCCACTTCCTCTAAAGTACCTTGATCCCCATCCTTCTGAAAGGGGAACATTTCCATAAAAACCACTAACCACTCTTTTACCATGACACAATGCCAATGCTTCATGTAATTTTACAAGAAGGGAGGACATCTAGCAGCCATTCACACTCTCTATAAACAATGTGTATCGAGAGACAGCTTCTTCTGTCCTATAGTATCTTCACACTCCTGATAAATTTCAGAAACATGTAAATCCAACATCCAGTTGAGGATAGAATCCTCTCAAAAGGTCTCTTTCTGATGGAAAAAGATCTCCTTATTGAGAGACCCCTCACATGTACAAAACAAATAAAGCAACAATATATGACCATGCATTATGCACAGTCAGTATGAAAATGATTTCTTACAGCCAATCACATGCATGCAGTAGTACTTGCGTTTGAAAATGCATAAAATAATTAATCACAGCTCTGCTGAGCATAAAATGCCATAGCTGCCATGGTGAGTGGTGTGCTCTGGGCTCTGCTGGAGCACCCAGTTGTCCAGCAGAATCCAGGGACAAAATCTACCTAGTAAGTAGGGCATGCTGACTTCTTCCCTGCTTCCCCTCTCCCACTATAAAAATGGTGGTATTCTTTCCTGCATTGGTCTGAGAAATAAACCCAAAGAAAACCATAGCATTTAATAGATACTAACTATACTGCATGTTATTCAACTCCATCCTCTAATCATACAATCCAAAAACAAAAAGTAAAAACAATGCAATGTATATAGTAGTGCATTCATCTGAAATGACATAGTCATTTCTTGTCATTTACAAAAGGAATGTGCATGTTTTTCTTCTATTACTCTAAATGAACACTATTTGGAAACACTGTGGACTTTTTGCAAAATTGTGCATACTATTTTCAAAAGATAAAAAGAAAATCAGAAATGAGAAAACAGTAACGGACAATGAACATTAACCCCCAATGACACAAAATGATATGAAGCAACATTTTTTGGGCCGTGCATCCTTAGTATATCTATCTATCTCTATTATAAAAGTATTAGGGGCCCTGGGTGATCACTTCAGTGCGACAGGCATGTGCACACACCACAGACCTGGCAATGACAGTGGGAGGGGAGACCCCTCCCTCCCAGCAATAAAAAAATGCGCAGAGCCCCAGAGACTGTGGAAAACATGGGACCAGAGGGAAAGCAAAATTGCTTACCTTGTAATAGGTGTTATCCCAGGACAGCAGGATCTAGTCCTCACATATGGGTGACATCAGTAATGGAGCCCTATACGGAAAAACTTCTGTCAAAGTTTCTAGAAACTTTTGACTGGCACAGTGTGCCCACTGAGCATGCTCAGCATGCCATGATATTCCTGGCCACAGGGGGTCTCCCTTCAGTCTTTGTTTGTAGCAAGAGGTGTTAGCCAAAAATAAAATAATAAAATGTATCGGACCCAACTCCATGGGGTGGCGGCGGGTTTCGTGAAGACTAGATCCTGCTGTCCTGGGATAACACCTATTACAAGGTAAGCAATTTTGCTTTATCCCAGGACAAGCATGATGCTAGTCCTCACATATGGGGGATTAGCAAGCTACAGGCTGAGTCATTCTTGTATTGGACCAACAGTGTACAACTTGTGCAACAGGCACAACAACTGGTGTACTGTTGAGAAAAATGAGGCAGCCTGAAATCACAAAAGGTTGGATGCAGAAGGAGTTGGATTATGTTGGAAACAAGTTCTTTAAGACAGATTGTCCATAGGCTGAATCTCGTCATCCTTCCTTGTCGAGACAGTAGTGGGCCACAAAGGTGTGAAGAGAACTCCATGTTGCTGCTTTACATATGTCAAGGTTTGGCACTGAACGATAGTGTGCTACTGAGGTTGACATTGCCCTTACTGAATGTGCCCTTACTCATCCTTGGAGAGGAAAGCCTGCTTTTTCATAACAAAACTGTATGCAATCTGCTAACCAGTTGGATAGGGTATGTTTACCCACTGCTTTACCTGGTTTGTTTGGATCATAAGATACAAAGAGTTGATTGGATTTCCTGTGGACTGCAGTGCGGTGTAAGTAAAATGTTATCACACGCTTACAGTCCAAGGTATGTAAGGCGCTTTCACCTTGGTGAGAGTGAGGTCTTGGAAAGAATGTGGGTAAAACTATGGATTGGTTCAAGTGGAATTCCGTGACTACTTTGGGAAGGAATTTTGGATGTGTACGTAGAACCACTCTGTCATGTAGGACTTTTGTATAGGGTGAGTATGTGACAAGTGCTTGTAACTCACTGACCCTTCTAGCTGATGTAATGGCTATGAGGAAGATAGTCTTCCATGTGAGAAATTTAAGATCACAGGAATTTATGGGTTCAAAAGGAGAACGCATGAGTCTTGTTAAAACCAGATTCAGGTCCCATTCTGTGACTGGTGGCTGAATTAGTGGTTTTAGGTGCGTTAAACCTCTCATAAATCTACTGACGAGAGGTTGCGTGGAAATTGGTGCATCTCCCATCTTGTTATGGTAAGCTGAAATTGCACTTAAATGTACCCTTACAGATGAAGTCTGGAGACCAGAGTCTGAAAGATGGTATAAGTATTCTAGTAGAGAAGTTGTGGAGCAGGAGAAAGGATCAATACTTTTTTGCCTGCACCAGAAGGTAAACCTTTTACCATTTGGAAGAATAGTTCTTACGTGTTGAAGGTTTACGTGAAGCTAGAAGCACTTGAGACACTTTGGTAGAAAGATTGAGTGGTTGCAAAATCAAGCTTTCAACATCCATGCTGTCAGGGATAGGGATTGAAGGTTGGGATGGCGTAACCGACCTTGATCCTGAGTTATGAGAGTGGGAGCTACTCCCAGGCGAATGGGATCCCTGATCAAGAGGTCTAGAAGTGTGGGAAACCATACTTGTCGAGGCCAATATGGGGCTATGAGGATCATGGAGCCCTTGTCCTGTTGTAGCTTCACTAGAATTTTGGTTATGAGCGGTATCGGAGGATACGCATATAGAAGGCCTGATTTCCAAGGGCGAGCAAAGGCGTCCTTGACTGGTTTGTTTTTCTGTTTGTGTAGAGAACAGAATTTGTCCACTTTGTGATTCAGATGAGATGCAAAGAGACTATGGTTGGTTGTCCCCAATGTTGAAATATCTTGGTCGTTACTAGGGGGTCAAGAGACTACTCGTGAGGTTGGAAGTGACGACTGAGGTGATCTGCCACTACGTTGTGTATGCCCACCAGATAAGTGGCCTGGAGAAACATTGAGTGTGTTAGGGCCCAGCCCCAAATCTGTACATCTTCTTGACAAAGGAGATACGAGCCCGTACCTCCCTGTTTGTTGATGTACCACATGGCAACTGTGTTGTCTGTTTGTATGAGGACAGTCTTGTGTGAAAGGCAGTCCTTGAACGCATGTAGCGCATAACATATAGCTCGAAGCTCTAGGAAGTTTATCTGAAAAGTTGCTTCGAGTTTCGTCCAATTACCTTGAGTCTGTAGATGGCCAATATGTGCTCCCCATCCTGAGGTGGATGCATCTGTAGTCAATGTTACTTGCACAATTGGTTGTTGGAAAGGTAGGCCCTTGAGCAAGTTGTCCATGTTTGTCCGCCAGAGGAGCGAGGAGTGTAGTTCTTGAGTTACTCGGAGAGGGAAAGACAGTGGTTGAATGGCTTGTATCCATTGACTTTTGAGCGTCCATTGAGTGAGTCTCATAGCTAATTTGGCCATAGGAGTGATGTGGACTGTGGAGGCCATGTGACCCAAGAGGGTGAGACATTGATGCGCTGTTATTTGTGTGTGTGCTCGAAGAGAGCTGGTTAACGAGGCTAGTGTCTGTGCACGATCCTTTGGTAGGAAGGCTTTTGCTGTTATAGTGTTTAAGTCTGCTCCGATGAACTGTAACCTGTGAGACGGTGTGAAGTGGGATTTCTGGTAGGAGATGAGGTATCCCAAGGAATAGAGAAGATTTATTGTGAGCTGGAGAGAATTGAGAGCTCCTTGCTGTGTTGGACTCTTGATGAGCCAATAGTCTAGATAGGGAAACACGTGCACGCCCTGCTTGTGCAAGTGAGCCGCCGCCACTGCTAGACACTTTGTGAACAAGGTGCTGAGGCAAGGCCGAATGGTAGTACCCTGTATTGGAAATGTTGAGTACCCATGAGGAATCGTAGATACTTGTGATGAGGAAGGAATATGGGAATGTGAGCGTAAGCGTCTTGAAGATCAAGAAAACAGAGCCAATCTCCCTTTTGAAGTAGTGGTAACATGGTGCCTAGAGAAACCATCCTGAATTTTAATTTTCTCAGGAATTTGTTGAGATTTCTGAGGTCAGAATTGGACGTAGGCCTCCGGTTTTCTTTGGAATGAGGAAATAACGGGAGTAGAATCCTCTGCCCTGCTGAGGCCGGGGAACTGGTTCCACGGCCCTGGCTCTCAGAAGGGTGGATAATTCTGTTTGTAGAATTGTGGATTGGTCTTTTATTGTCCAAAACAAAGTGGGAAGAGCGTCATTTGGTATAAAATACAAGTGATACCCCTGAGATGTGATGGAAAGTACCCACTGGTCTGTGGTTATGAATGACCAGTTGTGATGGAAGTATGTGATCCGATCACCCACTGGTATGTGTGGTGCCGATTGGTAGAGCGGCTGCTGTTGTGACCATTGAGGTGGTCTAGAGGAACGCCCACTTGTAGGAGGAGGATAATATCTTCTCGGCCTGTAGTAAGAATGCTTAGGCTCTTTCCTTGGAAGTCTCTTTGATGGTTGAGACTCTTGAGGTATAGATGACAATTGTTTTAGAGTTTCGGAATGTTCTTTCAACAGAGAAACTGCTTCTTTAACTTTATCGCCAAAAAGTTCTCCCCTACACAAGGGAGATCTGCTAGTTTGTCTTGTATTTCGGGCCTTAGGTCAGATGCCTTAAGCCAGGCCCATCGTTGAGCACTGATACCAGTGGCCGGCATCCTGGATGCAGTTTCAAATGAGTCGTACGCTGCACGAACCTCATGCTTGCCTGCTTCTAGGCCTTTATGAATAATGGTTGAAAAGGATTCTTGAAGTTGCTGGGGGAGATCCTCAGTGAGTTCCTGTATTTGTTTCCATAGGTTTCGCTGGTATTGAGTCATATACAATTGGTAGGCAGCAATCCTGGATAACAACATAGAACCTTGAAACATTTTCCTACCAAGGTTGTCTAGGAACCTATTATCTTTGCCTGGTGGGGTTGAAGAGTAAGTTTTTACTCTTTTTGACTTTTTCTGCGCTGACTCAACTACCACTGATTGGTGAGGTAATTGAGTCTTTTGAAACCCCGGGATGTGTTGGACTAAGTATGTTGCATCCATTCTTTTGTTGACTGGAGGTATGGAGCAGGGATGTTCCCATAACCTGTGCAATAACGCTACCAGGACTTCGTGGACTGGAACTGCCAAAACGTCCTTGGGGTGGGTCCACAAATTGCAGCACTTCTAGTGTCTTTTGTCTGGAATCATCCTCAGTGTGTAATTGGAAAGAGATGGTGTCTGCCAACTCCTTGACAAAATTGGAGAATGAGAGGTCTTCCGGAGAACGTCTTCTCTTTTACAGAGGTGATGGTTCAGAGAGGACTTCCTCTGAGGATGTGTCCGTATCTGTATCTTGCCAAATGTCCGGTGTATGAGGATGAAGTGGTGTAGAAGGTGTACACTCCCTTGGCCTGGATGGATGTTCCAACAGTTTAGATGGAAGCAATGGTGATATTGGTGGATGAGGGCGTGGAATCCCCAATGGACCAGGGATTGGCTCTGAAGGTGGAAGTTTCCTTGGAATATCCTCTCCAGTGGGTGGTGGTATTTTTGGTTTTGGAGATATTATCGGAATGGCATCGATAATAGTGTCTAGTTTTGCCAAAATCGATACAAAGACAGATAAATCAGGCATTGGCATCGACAGCATCAAGGGCGGTGGCGCTAGTGGTATCGGCGATGGCATCGATGGAATCGTCGATGGTATCGGCAAGTTTATGGGAACTGGCATCGGTGGAATCGGTGATGTCGATGGTATCGGCAGGTTCATGGGAACCAGCGTTGATGGCATCGGCGGTGTTGATAGTTTGGCGATGGCCCCGAGGAGCGCATCCTGTACTGCCTGGCGGATATAGTCATCCAGTTCCACCCGCATAGCTGGTGAGACCAGAGCAGCTATGGGGGGAGGCAGTGAGGGCGATTCCGGTACTTCCCCAGGGCCCTGAGGAAGTATGGTTCCCGGCACCGATATCAGTGGGGATCGCCTCAGCTTAGAAGGCCTTGGTGATGCGTCACCTCTCCGAGGTTTCTTAGGTTGTGACCCAGGAACCCTTGATGGATCACCGGGTATCGGGTCGATGTCCGGATTGTGCGGCCTCCGATGCTGATGCTGATGTTTTTGCTTACTTTCGGCGGTCTTTTCAATGATCGATACCGACCTGAACGACGATGTAGATGGGGTTGGCGATACCCTATCCCCTGCCTCATCGGGTGCTCGCTTTTTTAGCACGACTTTTCGAATCGCTCCAGCCGGAGACGATTGTGTGGATGTTGACGTCGAAGGCATCAATTGTAAATGGAACAAGTACTCCATTTTCTCCATCTGGAGTTTTCTCCCTTTTGGCGTCATTTCGGCACACTTTAAACAAGTTAACACATCGTGCTTTTCTCCAAGACACAACACACATTCTAAGTGCGGGTCTGTAATGGACATATTACGGCAGCAGATCGGGCATTTTTTGAAACCCGAGGCCATAGTTAAGTCGGACAGCCGTCGACGACTTGAAGGCCAAAAAGACGGTTAGGAACCGGCAAAATGGATAGAAAAACTTACCGTGATGCTATACACGGGAGACCCCTGCGGTTCTAAGGTTTTTCCTAAGTTTTTACAAACTTTTTTATGAGGTAATTTTTCCTCAGAGGCACCTAATACATGCGAGGCTAATGGCTCCGAGGAAAAAAGAAGACTGAAGGGAGACCCCTGTGGCCAGGAATATCATGGCATGCTGAGCATGCTCAGTGGGCACACTATGCCAATCAAAAGTTCCTAGAAACTTTGACAGAAGTTTTCCCATATAGGGCTCCATTACTGATGTCACCCCTATATGTGAGGACTAGCATCCTGCTTGTCCTGGGATAAATACATGCTATGGCAGCTTTGTAACAAGTGCTTGTGAGTCACTGACCTGTTGCATGGAAAGAACATGCACCAACAGCTTAGAAGGAGCCAACAAACTAAACACTGAAACTCCAGTCATGACTCTGCAACATCCAGGGAATCATTCATGTGCCAGAGGACCCAAGAGATCAAGCATTAATGGCACAGAAACTGCAGTGCAAGCCTCATGAAAATTGCAGGTCACATGGTCATGGGAGTAGAGGGAGGGAAAGAAGATGGAAAGTGTGGGAGGAGGGATGGAGAGGGGAACAAGTGCAGAGAGTGTGCAGGAGGTAGGAAGAAAGTGTGAGGAAGTAGACAGACAGTAGGAAAGATGGAAAAGTGAAAAGTGAAATGAGAAAAGAGTGCCTTGCACTCTATCCCCCGACACGTTCCATATCTCCCCACACACCCCAAAGTCCTCATCACATCTCCAACACAAACAACAAGCATGCCTCTGCTGCACCCAACTCAACCCTTTCACTCACCCACTCATCTCCTCAAACCATCACACCCCACAAAAACATATTCTGAGACACCTATCCCCACACTAACACACAACCCACCTACAGCCACTAACAACACTGAAAAGCCACTTGCAGTACTCACCCCACCACATAGCATGGACACCACCACCACCACCACATTCTACCCACAATACAACCCACATCTCCACCCCACCACACCACTGCAAACCCTGTCGTAACAATAAATCCTTCAAATCACTGTCAGCAGCACTGCCACCCACAATGCACCTCACACTACCACACATACTACCACAAAGCCAGTCACATCACTCTACACCTCACTGGCAAACCTATATTACCCCAGTGAGTCACTGCTTCACAGCACAAAAACATAGCTTTACACACACACCCTCCATACAT
Source organism: Rhinatrema bivittatum (assembly GCF_901001135.1). Taxonomy (NCBI): domain Eukaryota; kingdom Metazoa; phylum Chordata; class Amphibia; order Gymnophiona; family Rhinatrematidae; genus Rhinatrema; species Rhinatrema bivittatum. The sequence continues at coordinate 348,976,966 of NC_042617.1, read as the reverse complement.
CCCTAACCACAGACACCTACATCACACACACTGCTGGAGACCATGCTATAACATTCATTGTCCCCATTACACCTAATCAGCCACTCACACCATTCATCACACACCACTCACCACTTACACACGCCCCCCCAACTCCACCTGCACACTCACTCAAGCCCATTTGTAATACTTGACTCCTTCTTCACACATCTTCACCCCCTCACAGCACTACACACTGCCCATACCACAAAAACATAACTTCACACATATCCCTCCACACAACTCCACCCGCCCACACACACACACATACCTCCACAGACACTCATACTTCTGCAAACCATGTCACAACACGTAATCTCCACACACCCATGCACCCTCTCCCTACACCACCACACACGACCCATGCAATTGCCCTTCACTACCACCCCCACACTTACTCCATCAACCTGTCACCCACAGCATAGACCCAACCACAAAACTAGTAGCAGCAATATCCCCCTCACACCACCATGCTTCACCCATTCAACCCTCATTCCACTGTCACCATTACCACTACCACACCACCACTCCTACAAAAACCACACAAACACCCACCTGCGCATACATCCCAGTGCTACTGATTACATACATACACCTCCCACAGAAACCCAATCAATATATCCTCTGTGCTACCTCATTTCACTCCAACAACTTCAAATCAAGGTGAGCATTGTAGTGCATCTGTACATTGAAAGCCATGCTCCTTTGGAGCAATGGCTAGGCTGACACGCTGCTGAAACTGATGCAGATGATCTCAAGCAATGCAGAGCTAGGGCTAGTGGAATCAGCACCATAGCAGTGACTCTTGGGGGGTTTCCCAGGCTCAACCTGTGGGAGATAATAAAGGTGTGCCCGGATGCAGAAAGGCCGATAAGAATCCCCAGGCTCAACCAATGGCAGGAAGGAGAGGCGTGGCAGGAGAGGAGTGGGAGTGCGTTAAAGGAATCAGATAGGAAGGGATAGACAAGCAAAAGGTGTGTGAAGAGGACAGGGGTGAGATATAGGAATGAAAGGAAAAAGGATGGTGTTGGGGGGAGGTAAAGAAAATGGAGGGGAATAAGTGGGGACTGCAATGGGGAAATTGTGCACACACATGCCCCTCTTCACGTCCCTACAATATACGCACACAAATTCATTCCCATGCATTCACCTGTTCCTTACATATATGCCACCTACACACCATCAACCACTCGCCCCCCACCAAAACCACTGCCTCCACCACTACCAACCACCCCTCCTCCACATTCACATGCACTCATGGGGAGGAGGAAAGTAGGAGGGAGTATGCGAGGGGCAAAGCATGCACACACACACACATACACACACACACACACACACACACACACACACACCAGTTCCAATATATCCATGACCACCTACACCCAACCTACCTCCCCACACACGCCCTCCTTTGTCTCCTCTAGACACACACACTCACACACACACACACACACACACACACCAGTTCCAATATATCCAAGACCACCTACTCCCAACCTACCTCCCCACACACGCCCTCCTTTGTCTCCTCTAGACACACACACTCGCGCACACACACACACACACACACACACCCACACACACACACACATACATACATACATACATCTATCCTTACACATACCAACCACCATACACCCCATACCTCCACCACCATTCCTTTTTACATAGGAGAGAGGGAGAAAGGAGGAAAGTGTAGAATGTGAGAAGGTGAGAGAGAGTATGTACACACAAACCCCAACCCCTACGCTCATTACCACCTGCATACGGAATGGAGTGGAGTAGTAGCCGAGCAGTGGGCTATGAACCAGGGAAACCTGCTTTAAAGTGGAATACAAATAAATACAAAAAAATACCCAATACCACCCTTCTACCCCCAATACCTCCTCTACCACCCTCACATACACCTCACCTATACCACTGCCACCCCTGCACAGATGGGGGGGAGGAAAAGGTGAAGAGGAATAGGACAAAGTGCAGAGTGGAAGGAGGAAACAGTGCCCCCATCCATGCACTACACTCTTCCCTCCACACACTCCTCTCTTTAAACTTATTGACCACACCCCACCGTGCTAAATCTGAGGAAAAGATTGGAGGGTCTGGAATTCTACAGCTCTTTTCCTACCCTTCCTTTTATTAGGTCACCAAGCATCCCCTCTCTGTCTTATCATTCAGCCACTCCATCCAGCCATGCCTTGCATGTTAAGCATAGAGAGGAACATCTGAGCCCACTGGTGGGGTTGGCAAGTAAAGTAAGCAGGGATACAGCACCTGGTAGATATATATACAGAGAGAGAGAGAGATGGAGAGAGTTTGGAACAAAAATACAGGTTTTCTTTTTACTTTTTATGGAGTTCACTAAATTTAACTCCTAGCCTATATACCCTATTTTGATCTTTGGTACAGTTTCTCATATGACTTAGCATATTTTGGTACATTTTGAAAACATCTCACCACAGACCATCAAAAGAAGTATGCACAGATAAGTCATATTAGCTTATTAGCTAGTGACTATCACTTTTCCCCCTAAATTTAATTAAAAACCTCAACTAACAGAATATTAGAAATGCGGTTGCTGTGAGTGCTTGATCACCTACAATATCAGATCTGAATCCTATGTCACCTCTTCAACCTCTCAGACTTGTGGCAGCTGAGAGGGGAGTAGATGCAGAAGAAATAACGTTGGAAGCAGGTCTGATAGTGAGGGTGCTCAAGCACCCACAGCACCCAGGGAGCTTATGCCTATGATTATTATGGCAACTGCTTGTGAAGGTAGCTCTGAGTGCTTGCCAGAGTATTTCCTCAGGGTCAGTACAATGGCCACAGAATACAAAATGTAGGTTATAGGTATATCAGGCAAGCCTGACCAGTGATTTCCATAATTGCTACAGAACAGTCAGGCAATGACGAAAATCATGGGAGTCATGGGAGGACTGAATGTGTCCTCAAGGGCAGCACAATAGATTAATTTAAAGGGCCCACGTCCATATTACACAGTTGGGATTGTAAATGATTTTAACAAGGGCTGCCTTTACAAAAGAAAGAGAGATATTTCATTTGACATTCTAACCACATGGACTATCGGGGGTGACATTTTGGTAAATGTGAAGGTGTGTGGCTATGAATGACTCTTCAGTTTTAGTGAATGTCTAGCCTTATACAAGCCACAGTTTGTTTTCTTATCACATCTGGAAGATCTGTACTTAAAAGACTGCCTTACAATTGATTCCTATGTATGCATAAGATGAGACACGAGTGTCTTTAGTCTGGTTCTCTGGTTCACTGTCTTATTGCTTTTAAACACTTTCTTAATAAATTATGAGGTCAACATTCAAAAGTCATTTAGACGGATAAACTCTTCAAGTAATCTATCTAAATAGCCAGTTTTGCCATGTTTGGCCATTTATCCAGCTAAATTATAGCTGGATAAGTAGTTATCTGCCTATGATTTATCTGGATAAAAAAGGGGCGTTCCAGAGGCATTCCAGGGAGGGATTGAATCATCCAGTAAACATAGCCGAATTTCGAGTATATCCAGCTATGTTAGCCGGATAACTTTAGACCTGCTCCAGAGGTGGCTTAAACTTACCCGACCTTGTGTGGCCAGATAACTTTCAAATTAACATCAAGCAAAACATTACTTGAATTACAATTACAGGTATCAAGGATGAAAATAGTTTTCACACAAATTAAACATATACAGGGATTAAAACTCCCAAACTCCCAAACCTGCCTACCAAGCCCACAGTCTGGATCCAAGTTTACATAATTTCAAATATTATATTATATATATACAACATATATTAACTAGGCAATTCTAGCTATAGGATGGTAACACTACCTTTGGAGAGAACACTTCTCATCTATGGAGTGCATTATGTGGTTCCTGGTGTAGAGCTCAACACTGGCTTTCTCTTGATAACTATAAATTGTGTTAGCTGTGACGGTTGAGTAAATATATATGTGTTACCACTAAACTATATTAAACATTTGCATGGGAATTTCAAGATAAAATACATCCCCAGTTGTAATACTTGCGGTTTTAACAGTAAAAACTGTTTCCTGCACTTTTGGGATTGTGGAACAACTGAACCTTATAGCCCAAAAACTCCTTAGACCTATTTAAGAAATATTTCCTAAATGCCCAATCTTTATCAGACTCAAGCATAAATGACACCAATAATATTGAAGACTTGACTAAGCTACAGCGGGTCAGTCTCAGCTGATCACGCCCCCATTTGCCAGCGTCATCGAGGGGCGACGCTGTTAAAAGCTTGCGGCGACACCGGAGGGGTAAATCCTTGCCTGTGTGTCTGTTGCTCTGTTGCCAGCTAGAGCCCTGCAGTTTTTCTCTTGTTCTACGAATCTGCCATCAATCATCAGCTTGGAACTTTCCCGTGCTACAGTGGGTCGGTCTAGGCCACCCACACCCCCATATGCCAGCATCATCGAGGGGCGACACTGTTAAAAGCTCGCGGCGACACCAGAGATGCAGTGCGCTGTTGGCATTGCATGATGAAGGAACGTGACAAAGGGGCACACCCCTTTGTTAGCCCCTTCTTTAGACCAAGAGTGAGACCAATATACTCCGGATATACCATGGAAATCCCCACTATAACTGGTAATGGATCAAATGGTAATTCCACCAAGCAATATAAAAGATATTGAGGTAGATTTTAAAAACATACACACTCGCGTACTTTTGTTCGTGCACCAGGCGTGAACAAAAGCACGCTGGATTTTATAAGATACGCTCGTAGCCGCGCGTATCTTATAAAATCCGGGGTCAGCATGCAAGGGGGAGCACATTTGTGCAACTTGCATGCGCCGAGCCCTGAGCGTGCGCTGCCCGTTCCCTCCAAGGCCGCTTGGAAATCGGAGTGGCCTCGGAGGGAACTTTCTTTCTACCCCCCATACATTTCCTTCCCTTCCCCCACCTAACCCACCCCCCCCCCCCCGGCCCTATCTAGACCCCCCCCACCTTTATCAGAGAAGTTACTACTGCCTCCGGGCAGTAGTAACTTACGCGCACCGGCGTGGCAGGCTCTGACACAGGCCGCTGTGTTGGGGCACTCGGCCATGCCCCCGGACCACCCACACACCCCAGACACGCCCCGATCCTTAACCGCGCCTCTGGCCAAGCCCCCGACCGCCCCTTTTTGCAAGCCCTGGGACTTACGCGCGTCCCAGGGCTTGCGCGCGCCGCCGAGCCTATGCAAAATAGGCTCTGCACGCGCAGGGGGGGTTTGGAGTAGGTTTTCAGGGGGTACGCACGTATATTATGCGCGTACCCCTTTGAAAATCTACCCCATTATGTATCAACAAATATATGTAGAAACTTTTTGATTGCTATAACACCTTTGTTAACCGTATCTTCATTAATTTTTTCTTCGCTAACATTTATTTATTGTAATGCTCAATCCATTAGACAAATAACTCATGTTTTTGTAGATATGTTAAATGATAAAAAGCCTGACTTTTTGCTAATAATGGAATCATGATTATCAGAATCTGATACGGTCATTATAAATAGTATATGCCCTGAAGAATATAGTGCCTTTTCTGTTTCCAGAAATAGTCGTAAAGGAGAAGGTGTTTTAGCCTTCATAAAATCCTCTCTGGGCCCTATAAAAAAGCAGATTTCCAACTCCGAACCTTTCGAGTTCCTAATCATAACAATGATGTCACTAAACTTAATTCTAGTATATTGTCCTCCTAAAACCTTAGATTTACATTTATCTAGCTTTTTGGAAATCATTACCAAGTTAGCATTAAACCTAAATGAAACAGTAATAGTAGGTGATTTTAATTTGCATTTTAATATTGATACTCCTTCTATTAGTACTACTTCTTTCTTAGTTGCAATGTCAAGGTTAGAACGGCTCCAACTAATATCAGACCCCACTCACTCCAGGGGTAAAACATTAGATCTAGTTTTTTATAACCCTTCTTATATTACAATACCATTAGATGATTTTAATAACCAAAACGTCCCTTGGTCTGACCACCACTTGATATCATTCTCTATTAGTTTTATAGAGCAAAAAAGAACAAGTAACACTGCTAAGGTTATAAAAAAGAGGAAATGTATTACATCTGATGATTTTATCAATGCTCTTACATATAATTTACCATAGGCATTGTCCGTGATAATGCCCACGTCCGTGATAATGCCCACGTAGATAAATCAGTAGAGGAATGGAATTACACTATCACCAAGACTCTAGATACTGTTGTTCCAATTAAAACCGTAATCCACAATAAAGATAATCCCAATCTCCCATGGTACAATAACAAGTTGCGCCAACTAAAAACTGCCCTTAGGAAAAAGGAATGCTTAAGGCAAAAAAAACCAAAAATAGTATTACAAAAAATGCTTATTATTGTACACTAAGGGCCGGATTTTAAAACTCCTGCACGCATATATCCGGCCGGATTTACACGCGCAGGGCACTCGCGCGCCAGCGCGCCTATTTTGCATAGGCTGCCGTAAGTCCCGGGGCTTCATAAAAGGGGTGGGAGGTGGTGTGTTCGGTGGCGTGTCTGGGGGGGTCAGTGGGCGGTTTGGGTGGGTCTGGGGGCATGGCACCGGCCTGGGGACGTGGCCGAGGCCTCCGGACCAGCCCCTGGGTCGGGTGATGGCGCGCCAGCAGCCTGCTGGCGCGCCAAGATTTACACCTGTCTCGGGTAGGCGTAAATCTGCCGACAAAGGTGGGGGGGTTTAGATAGGGCCGGGGGGGGGGGGGGTTAGGTAGGGGAAGGGAGAGGAAGGTGAGGGGAGGCGTAAGGAAAGTTTCCTCCGAGGCCGCTCCGATTTCAGAGCGGCCTCGGAGGGAACAGGCAGTGCATGCTGGGCTCGGCGCGCGCAGGTTGCACAAATGTGCACCCCCTTGCGCGCGCCGACCCCGGATTTTATAAGATACGCGCGGCTATGTGCGTATCTTATAAAATCCAGCATACTTTTGTTCGCACGTGGTGCGCGCGAACAAAAGTACGCGTGTGCTCTTTTTGAAAATGTACCCCTAAGGATTTATAGACATGAAGTAAACCAATTTTATGCAAATAAAATTAATATAGCAAAAAACAACCCATTTTTAAAAATGGCGCCGGCCATCCAGTGCTCCTACCATATGACAGGGGCCGGCCAATGGCACGGATACCCTGTCACATGGTAAGGGCAAAGGGCCATCGGCACCATTTTTATTTGCGCAGTCGATGGCCTGAGAGCGGGAGATCGCTCCCTGCACCCCCACTGGACCACCAGGTAATTTTAAAACGTTTATGGGGGGGTCGGGAGGGTGGGGGAAGCTAAGGGGTCAGTTTTTAAGGGTCGGGGTGGGTTTTTTGTTTATCAGATCAAGCGCAGCCAATAAACAAAAACCCAATCGGGCCGGACGATAAAAATTTTAAGATTTGAATCGGAACCAGAACCGATCAGATTCCGGTTCCGATTCACATCTCTATAAACAATTGGTCCTCCTTTAACAAAACTATGGCAGAAGCAATTCAAAAAATCATAAGTAAAAAAAAAAAATATCCAATTCATCAGTTAAACAAATTTCTTACACATCATGATATTTTGCACCCAAATCAACATAGATTTAAAAAAGGTCATTCTACAGAAACTCTCCTTCTATCTTCATTTGATACATACCTTAGAGGTTTTGATTCCAACACAGATTTTATTTTAGTCCTTTTGGATATTTCTGCTGCGTTTGATATGCTTGACCATAAAATATTACTATCAAGTCTTCAATCAGAATACAATCTACAGTTTTAAATTGGTTTAAAAGTTATCTTACAAATCGCTCCTATCAAATTAATATCGGCTCTTGTTCATCACAACCCTACACACAGTTTAGGGAAGTTCCGCAAGGATCATCCCTATCCCCTATATTGTTCAACATATAATTAATACCACTCTGTCAAATGTTATCTGCACTATACATTCAATTTAAAATCTATGTGGACGATATTCAACTATTCGTTCCGTATAAATCATCATGGTCAGAGACTCTTTCCCTAGTTCAAATCTACATTAAAATGATAGAAAAATGGCTTGCTCATAGCCAATTAAAATTAAATGCAAAAAAACCCTGAAATATTGTTTCTCAGCGTAATCGAGAACCCAAGCAATGCCCCACCATCACATATTATTAAAGGAAATGAGAATATTCCAATCAATAAAGTAGCACGAAATTTAGGAATTCTATTGGATTCAAACCTATCTTTAGCTCAACATATTTCAAAAACTATTAAAAACTCATTTTTTTAATTACATTTGTTAAAACGGTTGCAACCATTATTATTTTTTCATGATTTTCAATCTGTACTTCAATCCATAATATTTTCAGGTTCAGATTACTGTAATGGTTTGTACCTCAGTTTACCATAATCAACAATTAAACTGCTACAATTAATTCAGAACGCAGCTGCTTGGGTTCTCACTGGTACTGCAATGAAACAACATATTACTCCTATTCTGTATAACCTGCACTGGTTACCGATCAAATATATAATTTTGTATAAAATAATGTCGATAATACACGCTCTACTAAATAATTCTGACTCCATTTGGCTCTGTACATCCTTACGATTATGTAAACCATCTAGAGGATTCAGATCTACCAATATGAACCTGTTAGAGATACCATCAATATGACTGGCCAGACTGAATGTAACAAGACAAAGAACTTTTTCTGTGGCAGGTCCCATTTTGTGAAACTCTTTACCAAATGCTTTAAGACAAATATCAAACAGTAAAGAATTTAAGAAATCATTGAAAATATACCTTTCTTAAAGAAGATTTTGGAACTACATATCATTAGGCATAATGCAAAAAGCAGAACAGAGAAGGGCAATTTGTTTATAAATATACTTTAGGATTCTTTCGTTGCTTCATTTTTTCTTCCTGTCCTTGTTTTTATTTAATAGTTACTAATAGGTATTTTATTTTATGGCTCATAATATGCAAGATTATTTATTTTTTACGATTTGATTGTATTTCTCTCAAATGTTTACAATTATTTAATTTTAATTTCTTAGTTATTTATTTTCATGCAAAGGATTATGATATTTAACTGTGTTATTTTTATTATTTCTATTATTTTTTACCTATTGTAAACCGTTTTGGTCAATATATATTGTTAAGATGGGATATAAATATTTTTAAATAAATAAAATAAAATAAATAAAAACGTTAGTCTCTGATTGTTCCAGTATCTATGAGATATTAAGACTTGCTTCTTGGGCTGGTTGTACTGGTTACAATTCCTGCATTTGAATATTTCCTTCATTTCTCAATCTGGAGGCTTGATTTGCCTCAGGTAAATTTAATACCTCCATCAGCTATCTCCTCCAGGTCTGCATTGGTGTTTGTATGGAAAGTTTAGGAAAATTTATACAGTGAATGTTCTTACTCCTTGAAGTATTTTGCAAATTTTCCATCTTTAAATGTAAGACCTGGTTTTCTTTTATCAAAGCACATTGCAGATCATTTGCTTTTCCTAGATCAGCCTTAACATTTGTCAATTCACTTTGGGGGTCATTTACGAGATGGATCGCACTCGATAAGGGATGTTTCGCATGTGAAGTCCCTTATCACGTGCGATACCAAGATGGGGGCGGAGTCGGCCCCGGGGCCGACTCCATGAAGATGCTGCAGACGACGAAAAGGTAAGGGCCTTTTCACATCCTATTTCGCGCCCAATAGCTACACCTTCTATGGTGGCGCTATTGGGTGTGAAACCGGCAGCGATCGCACCACGGCGGTGCGATCGCTGCCGGCTAGCGCAGGACCGCCCCCCATTTTGGCCCCCGCCCTCATTACCTAAAGTATCGCAGGCCTGCGATACTTTAGAAAATGAGGTCCTTTATTTGCAAATTTTCCATTTCCATTTTTTCAATATTTATTTTTGTATCATTCACTGTTTTCATTAGTGTTACAATTTGTAGACCCATGTTCTTGTTCAAGTCATTTATAGCTTCCCAAATAAGCTCTAAGGAAAATGTTTGCGGCCTTACCAGAGCTTTAAACTGTAACAAGGGAAGTTCAGCATGACTCTCTCCAGGCCCCTCAATTGCTGCTCCGGTGGAAGCTTCGCCAGTTCCCGAGATGTTGTTTTTGGCCTTAGGATATTCCTGGTGGTCACTTCGCCTCATGGGAGATTCCTTCTAGTCAACACTTTCGGTTGGCCCCAGGTCTCCTCGCTCCAGCAGGAGCCTAACAGCTGGGTTTACCAGCTGAGATCTCTCCCAGGGAGAGAGTGATATCATTAGTTCAGGAGCGTCGGAGGGCTCCTCTTCCCCCTTCCCAATGCTCAGCGAACACTCATGCCCCAATTCCATCCCGCGGGCCCACCGTTGGGTGACCGCAGTCACATCCGAGGCCTGATGCTCCTTGGCTCTCCTTTTGTAAACCAATGAGGCATTTTTTACAGGCAAAAACTCATGGTAAAGAGGACGCTCAAAGTCGCCTCGCTAGCAGCGCCATCTTGGATCCCTGTTAGGTTATTTAGCCATTTTATATACCGTCTTTCAAAGTGAAGATCACAATGGTTTACATCATGACAAAGATATTACAGGTAGCCAGTTACATTCACCTAATTTGTTCACATATATCATACATTTTAGCAAAAGACCCATACATTGGGTAGGGTGGTCAGGGAAGATGAGATGTACTGTGATGAGGTAGTGGGAATGAGGTATTACTTTAAACACACAGGGGTAGATCTTTAAAAAATACACGATCTCGTACTTTTGTTCGTGCGCCAGGCGCAAACAAAAGTACGCTGGATTTTATAAGATACGCGCATAGCCGCTGAAAGCAGGCGTAACTTTGCGTGTGCTGGCCAGCAGCCCCACTCCGTCCTCCGGTCCTGGGGGCTGGTCCGGAGGCCTCGACCACGCCCCCGAGCCAGCGCCACGCCCCCGGGCCCGCCCCCAAAATGCCGCAGCACGCTCCCGAAACACCGCATCGTTTCAGGAACGCCCCCGGACACGCCCCCTCCCTCCCCTTTTCGAAAGCCCCAGGACTTACGAGCAAAATAGGTGCGCCGGCGCGCGAGCGCTCTGCGTGCGTAAAACCAAAAGGATTTACCCGCGCAGGCCTTTTAAAATGCGCCCCACAGTGTTAGGGGGATAAAAGGTAAGGGGCTGATAGAGGAGGTTTTGGAAATATTTATTTGGGTGGGGTGGAAATTAAAGTGGTCATGAGATCTTTAGTTAGGTTCATAATGAATTTTCTATAGAGGAATAAGTTCTGCTTTAAGAAAAGGTAAAGTTAGGTTTTATGCATTTTGAAATAACCACGTTTTAAGGTCATGTTTGAATTTCTTTGTTTCAGTAGTCAGATGTAGAGTCTCAGCAAGGAGTTCCAAAGAATAGGGCCTGCTATGGAGAACATACAGTCTCTTATTTTTGTCCTGTGTGTATTCTGTACTGATGGCACAATTAGTAATCCTTTGTAATGAGATCTTGGAGATCTCTGTGGCTTATATGGTTGTGGTGCTACCCCTACCAGGCTAATGTTGTCAGAATGAAAAGAGGAGTGTATTAAACTTAAGACTTTGTAATGGATTCAGCATTGCATCGTTAGCCAGTGCAGAGCTATTAGAGATTGCGAGATGTGATCAAATTTCCTTATTTTTTGGAGAAGTTTTTTAGTCTTTTTATAAGACCTTTGGGAGCTCTGAGTAGAAGCATTTTGTAGAAGTTGTAGTCTTTTTATAAGACCTTTGGAAACTCTGAGTAGAAGAGAGTTGCAGTAGTATCGTGCGGAAGTCTACTTGAGTCAGGAGTGGTTTCAGTCTATGTAGTAATTGCAGTTTAATATATCCTGATTTGATTAATTTGTTTACGTGTTTTTCCATTGTAAGGTTCTCATCGATCTGTATTCCTAAGTCCCACACTTTGTCTGAAGGAGTGATAGGGGCTACCAGTCCCATTAGGTATCCCATATCACAAGATAGGGGCAATGGCCAGCCCGCACTAGTTTTCAAAATAGCATCAGCCAGTAGAGATGTGCTTTGTTTTAATATGTCGGTTTGGGTCCCCTGCAGGAAATTTCGGTTTCTCACAGTCGTTTTTTTATTTCAGTGTTTTCCCTGAATTGTGTTAGTGCGCACTAACGGACCTTAATGCGCACTAACATCCAGCTAGTGCGCACTAACACCAGGGCAGTGCACACTAAGCGCTAACAGTTTTCATTATTATGGAGTTAGTGCGCCCTAATAGAACTTAGGATGCACTAACTGTATAGTAGTGTGCTGTAACTAAAGTTAGTGCATACTAATAAAAAATGTTACTTAAAAGTTAAAAAGTAACAATTCATGAACAGTTTGTTAGCTAGAGGTATGGTTCTGTGTTCCCATTGGCTGTCTCCACCATGGGTTAGTTTGATAAAACAGGAAGGTAGGCAATCTAAAAAAGCCGTGAGGGCAACACAATAGAATAGATGCCAAGAAATGTCCGTTTAGATTCTTTATTATGGAGACTCGTTCAAATGATAAACAATATGTGCAATGTTCTCTCAACCAAGCTTGATGGACTCTCTACCTGGGTAACATCAAACTAGGTTGAGAGAACATTGCTCAAATCTCATCTTTGGGTGAGTTTCCTCACTCCGAGGGTCATCAAATCTTCACAAGAGAGCACTGTTCTGTTCGTACATTGAATGTCAAAGTGGCCTCTAACCCCTTTACACTAATACCTAAACCTCACCTCGAATTACTAGGTGGGCCTCCCATAGAGATATAAATACCTATCTAGGGTGAAGCATTGTGGCTAGGTGCTCTCTTTCTCTCTCTCTCTCACTTTCACTCAGACAGTGCCTGGCTGGTGCTCTGGGAGATTTGCATCGCATACAAAAATGCCTCAATGCATTTTGATAAATGACCCAGTTAGTGCGCAGTATGCAACAGCAAAACATACTGCTCAGTAACTCTGTGTTAGTGCACACCAATAATTGTTAGTGTGCAGTATATTTCATAAGCATACTGCATGCTAATTCCCATTAATGCACAGTAATGTCTGCATCAGTGTGCACTAATGGACAATTCTGCACAGTATGCTTTTATGAAACAGTGCTCACTAACTGGTGTTAATGCGCACTAAGAGAAATATAGTGTGCCATAAGTCCCGTTAGTGCGCACTAACACGAAATACAAATTTTGCTGAAATTTAGGCAAAATTCCCTTTGTTACGGCAGTGCTACCGAACCATGGTGAAGTAGACAATTTTGTTGAAATTGTCTAATTCATCTAAAACTAATGCACATCACTATCAGTCAGCCCTTTGCCCCTATCTTGTGACAAGGGCTACCCAATAGCACTGGTAGCCCCATCACCTTTCAATAATGGCAGCCACCGAGCCCAGAAGCAGAAGGTCATTCCTGGGCCCCCACTTGACCACAAGGGAAATTTTGGTAAGTCCCGGGGGCTCAGGTGGGCCAGTTGGTTGTGGGTGAATATTTTAATAAAGGGGAAGGATTGATGGAGAGTCCTGAGAGTGGGGTTTTTTTTAAATAAAATTGTGTTTCTTTGAAAAAAAAAGAAAAAAACACAAAATGTATTTATTTTCTATTGTTTTTTTTTTTTTAAATCAAAATATAAAACAAAATAGGAAATATCTTTGGTATTTCCTATTTTGTTCCAAATGAATGCATGCCTTAGCCATTTGCCTGCAATAATTTTAATCAATGAAAAAAGACATGATAAAATATATCATGGAGAAATGGAGAAATAGAGAAAAATTCAAGTTGGCAGCCACCATCATCAAAAAGAAGCCTCCTCAAAATGTCAAAATTCCCCTGGGTATCTGGTTATACCCCCATCCACCCCATGCCTGTTTAGGTGGCCCCCTTAGGGCCCAAATGTGAATAATAAATAAATAATCATGCAGCAATGCCCTGCCCCCTTCCCAAACTCCTCCTCTTTAAATAAATATCCCTCCTGGGTTCTATGTCTCCCCAAGGCATCGTGACCACCAGGGAGTAGGGATGTGCAGACCAAAAGTTTATGTTCATAAGTCCATAAGTCGAAAGGGGGGGTCATTTGCGGTCAATATGGACATATGGAGAATTCCATAAGTTGAGTCTATGTCCATATGTGCAAATAAAAATTTAAACCCCTCACCCTCCTTAATCCCCCCCCCCAAGACTTACCAAAAATCTTTGGTGGTCCAGCGAGGTCAGGACGCCATTTCTGAACTCCTTTGCAAGGAGCACGTGACGTCGGCGTCACGTCGGAGTGACGCGGCGTCACGTGATTCCCCGCGCGTTCGCTCCGGGTCCCTCGTTCGACCCAAAAGGAACTTTTGGCCAGCTTGGGGGTGTCAGGAGGCCCCCCCAAGCTGGACAAAAGTTCCTTTTGGGTCGAAAGAGGGTCCCGGAGCGAACCCGCGGGGAATCACGTGACGTCGGCGCCACGTCGGAGTGACGCGGCGTCACGTGATTCCCCACGGGTTCGCTCCGGGACCCTCGTTCGACCCAAAAGGAACTTTTGGCCAGCTTGGGGGTATCAGGAGGCCCGCGGGTGTCAGGAGGCCCCCCCAAGCTGGACAAAAGTTCCTTTTGGGTCGAACGAGGGTCCCGGAGCGAACCCACGGGGAATCACGTGACGCCGTGTCACTCCGACGTGGCGCTGACGTCACGTGCTCCTCGCAAAGGAGTTCAGAAATGGCGTCCTGACTCCTCCCTGGACCACCAGGTAGTTGTGGTAAGTCTTTGGGGGGGGATTAAGGAAGGTGAGGGGTTTAAATTTTTATTTTGGATCAACAATCGCGATTTCCAACGTATTCAACATAGCTATGTTGAATAAGTTGGAAATCCGATCGTTTTCGCCTCATCACTTTTTTAAGTTAAAAAAAAAAAATAAGTAGCGTTTTACATTTAAGTTCAAAACGAATGCACACCCCTACCAGGGAGCATATTTATTTAAAGGGGAGGGGTTTGGATAGGGAGGCTTATCACAATTCATTTTTTATTTTGCAACTCACAGGAGAAATTTTTATACTTTGGGTGGGTGGTTTTTCTGGCCACATGGCCCTTTAAATGCCAGTGTGGGAGTATCAGGATATACATTAGCATCCTAATGCTCTTGCAGGAAAATATCTATAGCTCCTAAGTAGTATATACAATAACTTTGATTACCAGATTTTGGCAAGCCATGTTATTTTATTAGCATATGATTAATTATGCATTATCTGCTTTGTGGCATTTTCAAAATGTATAAATGCAAATCACATATAAAGCAGTTTTTGTAATAGGGGCATGTTTTGGGTTAAAATAATATGTGATATCACAAATATCATATGATATCACCACAATATGTTGCCATCATATGATAAAAGCTGTTTTTCACATAGTAATGGCATAGTGCAGCTTAGCAAATCTCTCTATAAGTTAGGCATCTAGCACTGCAAGTAATCATAAACTTCTGAATTTACTTCCCCTGACATGACCCCAAACTTTCTCACCCCCCCCCCCCCTACACACACACACACACATACTCCTAATCTAGTTGTTGATTAAGGGGTTGGGGAGTGGGTGATTTTCATTTAGAAAAATCTAGGTGTCTTTACTTACATTTACTTACATTTGTTTGTTTCAGTAACACCATTGGCACTGCAATGAAAATCAGATTGGAGGATCTGAAGTTAATATTTTGCCTTGCACTGTATGTCCATCCTGCTGTTGTACCATGAAAAAATAGAATGCTACTGTGTCTTTAAGATAATCACAGGGCGTGAATATTCTGGAGACACAGGGAATGAGAGCCAGGTCTGATGACATGTTGTTTGAGTTTGATTCTCATGATCAATTTACAGGGATTATCAGGTTGTCAACGAGATGAGCTAAAGCTTATGAATGTTTTTGAAGTCATTCCAAATTGGTTGTGGAATGTGACTTCCCTTAATTATGCAGTAGCAATTAGGAAGGTAAATATCAGCTGAAATGAAATCCGATTTTTATTTACCAAACTTGCTGAGAGTGGATTTGCAGAGAGTAAATTAGCCATTAGATCAAGAAACGGTATTAAATATCATAGTAGTCAATCTATATGACAATGTTTATATTGATATGGCATTTCCATCCTGATAGCTTTTTAACCACACAATGACAGGATATTGCTTGCAGCTTGTTGCTTTTACTAAAAATTTGAAAGGTTTGAGATGCAAGCAACAAGCAAAGGGCAAATAATGGTTCTGGTTAGCATGGGGGAGGGAGGGGGGGGGAGCAACACTGATATAGCATCACAGTGAATGAATTAATTAATAGCAGAGCATCATCACCATAGGTACATACACTAAATACACTAGCCTTAACAGTCAGATGATATTGCCATGGAGATCTGCATTTGAATCATGAAATACATAAGCATTAACCAAACCCTTTCTGCAAAGACAGAATGAGATTAAAAAAACATTATAAAAACAATTCTCTAAGCTGTTTAATGGGGGTAAAGAACATTTTCTCTTCACTAATTGGCTATCTGAAATCTCCCATCCCTCAATGTGGCAAAAAGTAGATTCCTTTCTCCCGCCACAGGTTGACTTTGGGTTGTGAAAGGAGGCATTCGTGGAGGCTTGTTTAAGTCGGGTGAGGAAAATAATGCATAGAGGTCACATTTTCCTATCCTCACATGTATTTTCTATGTAAATGTAACTCCACCTGGGGAGATATGGCACACCCTAGGAGGGTCAAATACATACACAACAAGGGTTTTAACACAGGGAACATAGCAATAGGCAATATATCAGAAACAAAACCTGTGTATCTGTAATATTTTGGTAAGTGGAGTTATTGATAGAAGAAACGGAGAGTAGCTGTGTTTATTTTTGTTTGTTTGTAAGTTGTTTTTTCTTTTTAGTTATTGTGTTGTGAAATACCCCAGGCTATTCGTTGTTGATACTTGGTGACAACTGTTGTAAAATATTTGTCGCTCAGGTAAGAAGCATGGGGTGTCTGGGATTAATTGTTTGATTTTGTGATATATTGTGACCAGAGAGTATATTTACACTTAAATAAATGGGAGTGGTATATATAGAATTTGTTGAGAAATAACACTGTTAAAGATATTTGTATTTTTTAGATATGAATATTTGGAATGAGTAATCTCTTGGAATATTAGTTGGTGGTTTGGTGTGAAGTTATCTGATGTGAAGCAGATGTTACAGCCCCTGATGAAACCATGTGGTGAAACAGGAGTCTCTTGTCGGGAAGAAGATCTTAATGGGAAGGAAAATCTAATTAAATAATATGAAATAGATATATCTGGTGATAGTGTATTGAAAGGATTGCACCACCATAAAAGAAAGAAGAAAAGAAGAAGCGGATAATTAGAGATTGCATTTTAATTGATTTGTTATCTGTAACATGTGAAAAATGTTTTTTTGTAATGTGTTGTTGATTAGTATAAATGGTGAGTGAATGCTGTGGGTATTGTATCTTGTATGACATTGTATTTAACAAAGAATTTTCAACAATTTGTTTTTTGATATTGTTAAAATAAAATTTAAAATATTACAGATACATAGGTTTTGTTTCTGATATATTCACCCTAGGAGGGCCATAAATGTATTTATAGATCTTTGGGGGCAGGGACACCTGAGTGGCTTGTCTCCACAGGGTATGGATCCTTTTCATGGGGGAAGGGGGGGGGGGGAAGAGTTAATTTTCAAGGCCCAAGTGCTAGGGGTGATTTTTTCCTTTGTGTTATCCATGGGAAAAGGATAATTTTCCTCACTGTGAGCTGTGTGCCCAAAATTCATACTGGAGTCACTTGGATAGTATCCAAAATGAAACTTACTGAGTTGAATAGTCAGATGAAACGGCACGATTAAATAAGTCCCAGCACCACAGTAGTTCCCTCTTGATGTACAGTCTCTACCTCTATCTATGCAGGAGTCTTTCTTGGAGACAAGGGATCCATCCCCCTCCTGGATTAGTCGGAATGGAGGCCTCCGTGGGCAGGGTAACCCTAACCTGTTCGGGAAAACTCCTTCCAAAGATGGCCAAAATCCTGTCCCTAGACAGAGAGTCCAAACCTCTCTCTCCCCAGGGCAAAGATGCCAGATGGATGTCCTCGATGATGTAAATAGGTTCTTACTCACAGTTAGCAGATCTTCAGGATCTTTACTCTTGATCTTTTCCTTGTTCTTTTTCCTCTGAGGATCCCAGATGGGTGAAATCCTTTTCCAAACAGCAGCTTGAGTTGTTTATCGCTCCAGGCAGGAAGGAACTCAAAAATCTTCCTCCTGGGCAGCTAACCAAAATTCTTCTTATCCCCAAAGAATACTAACACCGGAGTTGTTCCTTGCAGTGGGTCACCATCTCAGATGGGCAGGTCTTCCCTATTCCTTGGTGTTCCAAACACATGGTTCCCCTTGCCCAGAATCCAGGAAAGGCCCAGGTGTCTCACAAGGCTCCTACCAAGCAAATGTCTAAACTTCCCACAATTAATCCCAGGACAATCCCTCTACACTTAAGGACGGGGTGGCAGCAGTGCAGCCCTCAACCTTGCCTAAAGAGTCCCAGGCAGGATGGAGCCCTGGTTTCCCAATAGGGCAAACATCAACCGAGGGAAAAACTATCCAACCTTATTCCAAAACAGTAAACTATCCTGCCCACTAGAGCTCTCTGTAGAAAGCTGCTATACAACCTTATAGGAGGGGGAATGTGCATCCCAGAACTCTTAATGGGAGGGGCTACACTGTATAGATCCTCCCCTAATTATCTCTCACTAACTGCACTAGCTGGCATGTCCCAGGGCTTACTGGTAACCAGGCTGTCAGTTACATTAAAAATACC
The DNA here is from genome assembly GCF_901001135.1 of Rhinatrema bivittatum. Lineage (NCBI taxonomy): Eukaryota > Metazoa > Chordata > Amphibia > Gymnophiona > Rhinatrematidae > Rhinatrema > Rhinatrema bivittatum. Next base: position 348,958,140 of record NC_042617.1, on the reverse strand, counting down.
AGCACCAAAAGCAGGGGCAAATGGTACCAGCAGCAAGTTGCAAAGCTGGAGTGCATGTATAATTTGGCATTGAAAATCGGTGCAAATCCATGGATTAAAAGGGCAGGTGGATTTGTCTTAATGTAGACTTTCTGAAATTTGTCTTTTTCAGGGTCAACAATCAAAATGAATTACCTGGGTAAACTCATGTTTAGCTGCTTAAAAATGGGCTTATTGTCCAACCCCCCCCCCCCCCACACACACACACACACACACACACTCTGCAGATAAAAGTACATGCATCTTACCAGCTGTATATATTTACCGTCCAAAAAAAATGGGTGGAGTCTAATCAGGGTGGGAGAAAATATTTACAGAGATTTTATAATCAGAACTCTCATCTAATTTATGGTCCCTATTTTGGACCTGATTCAATGAACATTGAAAGTATGTGGATATTTTCTATCAGTTACATTTTGTAGCAGCTTAATTTTCAAAGAGAAGCTCTGTGTGGTTGCAATCCCAGAAGTACTTGTTCCACACAGGACTGCAAGCCCTGTGGTCACTTTCATTATTGCCTTACTCATCCTTGGGAAAATGGACAAATGGCCATGGTCATTATAGTTAGGCATCATTATGGAGATAAACATTTAGAGGTCCATGGTTAGATGCTGGCTGGCTAGGAACATTAGCTAGATAAACTATCTGACTAACATAACTGGGATATTTAGTGGCGTGGGTTTTCGACTGAATATAACATAAACTTACCTCTAGATTCATCATTCTGCCATATTTATAACAGAATGATGTCATGAAAAAAAAGGGGGCGGGGACAATAGTAGGCAGGCGGCCACATCGCAGTGGTGTGGTTTTGCCCACCGTGGTGTGGCCATACCATACACTATTCCCTCCATAGGGCCACGGGAAAAGCTGTAGTTATTTCCTGTGGTGCTGCTGGCGATAATGTGAAAAATGTGCAAATAGTACCAGTAAACACATTATCGCCCACAGCGCTGCCAGGAGAAAACTCTGCCCAAACCCCACCCATACTCCTCCCCTTCACCTAATTTAAATAATACTGCCGTGAAGTGGCCAGTATCATATGCGGTACACGCGATACTGGCACATTGCAAAATAATGAATAAACCTGGTAGTATCTTAAAGTTGGCTTGATAAGTTTATCTAGCTAATTTTAGGACTGCTCATTGGCTGTCCTAAAGTATCAGGCTGCTTTAGCTGGATAACGCTGAAAATAGGGTTATCTGGCTAAGGGGGTCATTTATCAAAGGCTTATCGCACATGATAAGGCCGTATCACGTGCGATAAGCCTCTATCGCATGCAAAAAGGGCCTTTTCACATGTGATAGAATGCAAATTAGGGGGAGAGGAGGAGTCGGGGAGGGGAGGTGTCGGGGCAGGGAGGGACGGAGTCGGTGGTGTCTTCGCTGCCGGTGATAATGTTACTAACATTATTGTCGGCAGTAGCACGCCGATTAGCACCACGTTCACGTTGGCGGTATTCGTTGCGAAAGCCGGCAGCTGGTGCACTGCCGTGGTGTGAAGGCTGCGGGCTTTCGCAGGCCCGCCCCTGTTTTCGCAGGATTCATCATTCTGCGAAGAATGATGAATCCTGGCCTAAATTAGCCAGATAAAAGCACTGTGCTCTAGAATGCCCTTGGGCCACCCCTGATAGAGCCCGAAAACCTTTTAGCCAGATATCAAGTTATCCTAGATAATAAGTTATCTGGCTATATCAGGAGAGTTTAGACTGGCAAGATTTTTAAATTCCAGTAGTTGTGCAGCTATGTGTCAAACTTAGCAGGACAGGTGCACTGAACATGAACATCTTATTATTTATTAATATTGTCAGAATAATATATCACCATGATAAAACAAATGCTAAGTTCAAAAGAATTAGTACAGCCAATGCACTGATGGTCATAGTCATATATAATCACCATGGGTCTGGATATCAACACTGATTTAAATCTCTCAATCATACATAGGATGAGTATTGATTAGTCTTTGCTTCCACAATTGATGTAGATGAAGGGCTAAGGCAAAGCTAACTGACAGATTTTCATATTAGCTAATATCAGCACGATATACGACTGAGGAATATTCTAAGTGTGATGTACATGTAACCCTGTGAATTATTTCATAAAATTTCCTTACTGAATTATAAGTAATGACATACTACAAATGATTAAAAAATTGATTAGACATTTCAGTTGTTACATATATGATACCATCTTGATAGCTAAAGGGGGTCATTTAGAAACTGTCCATGGACTCTGCACCAATTTTCCATCTGAAATTATGAAGATACTTTCACTTTGAATCTTGCCCCTGGTAGAAAGTACAGCACCCCCACCACCCAAAATGTGCTCCTGATTTTTGTACAGTTATTTATTTCTTTAAAAATAACACAGGCAGAATTGAAAATGGAATCCAATCATTTTAATTTTCCTTCCTCGACTCATACACCCTCCGGGGAATGCCCTTCCTCTAAATGCAGCTAAAAGTTAGCTCCATTGAGGTAAGTCAAGTTTCAGACATTAGATTTACATGGCTAAAATGTTTTATGTGTGTGTTAATGTTTTTGAAGATTGCTCTTCTAATACACAAGAGGATTTGTCCAGCTAAATTCAGGACTTGGTCAGTCACACTGGGAATTCAATTTTTCCCCCAGTGACCAAATAAGCTTTAGCCAACTAAGGGGGTCATTTTTCAAATCACGATGGACCAGATGGTATACACCCCAGAGTTCTGAAGGAACTAAAAAATGAAATTTCAGACCTATTAGTAAAAATTTGTAACCTATCATTAAAATCATCCATTGTACCTGAAGACTGGAAGATAGCTAATGTAACCCCAATATTTAAAAAGGGCTCCAGAGGCGATCCGGGAAACTACAGACCGGTTATAGCCTGACTTCAGTGCCAGGAAAAATAGTGGAAAGTGTTCTAAACATCAGAATCACAGAACATATAAAAAGACATGGTTTAATGGAACAAAGTCAGCATGGCTTTACCCAGGGCAAGTCTTGCCTCACAAATCTGCTTCACGTTTTTGAAGGAGTTAATAAACATGTTGATAAAGGTGAACCTGTAGATGTAGTGTACTTGGATTTTCAGAAGGCATTTGACAAAGTTCCTCATGAGAGGCTTCTAGGAAAAGTAAAAGGTCATGGGATAGGTGGTGATGTCCTTTCATGGATTACAAACTGGCTAAAAGACAGGAAACAGAGAGTAGGATTAAATGGACAATTTTCTCAGTGGAAGGGAATGGGCAGTGGAGTGCCTCAGGTTTCTGTATTGGGACCCTTACTTTTCAATATATTTATAAATGATCTGGAAAGAAATACGACGAGTGAGATAATCAAATTTGCAGATGATACAAAATTGTTCAGAGTAGTTAAATCACAACTAGATTTTGATAAATTGCAGGAAGACCTTGTGAGACTGGAAAATTGGGCATCAAAATGGCAGATAAAATTTAATGTGGATAAGTGCAAGGTGATGCATATAGGGAAAAATAACTCATGCTATAATTACACAATGTTAGGTTCCATATTAGGTGCTACAACCCAAGAAAGAGATCTAGGCATCATAGTGGATAACACATTGAAATCGTCGGTTCAGTGTGCTGCGGCAGTCAAAAAAGCAAACAGAATGTTGGGAATTATTAGAAAGGGAATGGTGAATAAAACGGAAAATGTCATAATGCCTCTGTATCACTCCATGGTAAGACCGCACCTTGAATACTGTGTATAATTCTGGTCGCCAAATCTCAAAAAAAGATATAATTGCGATGGAGAAGGTAAAGAGAAGGGCTACAAAAATGATAAGGGGAATGGAACAGCTCCCCTATGAGGAAAGACTAAAGAGGTTAAGACTTTTCAGCTTGGAGAAGAGACAGCTGAGGGGGGATATGATAGAGGTGTTTAAAATCATGAGAGGTCTAGAATGGGTAGATGTGAATCGGTTATTTACTCTTTCGGATAATGGAAAGACTAGGGGACACTCCATGAAGTTAGCATGTGGCACATTTAAAACTAATCAGAGAAGATGGCGGCGAGAGCAGTTGCTCTGTAAGACGCTCCTGAATAGCTGTTACCTTGAATGCGATGCCTCCAAAAAGAAAGGGCAAAATTTGTGTCTTCCCCACCGACCCATCTTTGCCTGAGATCCAGAAGCGAATTACTGAGTACACATCTGCGTTGGTGGCGAAAACGGGAGACGTAGTCCCCGCTGCGGTGTCTGGAGAGGGAGCTTCAGCGCCGCCTGGGGAGTTCAGCCTCAGTCCCCCGGATTACCGACCCCCACCGGCGCCTGGGCAGCAGGCGGATCTCCAACAGTGGACGCTCTCCGATGATATCATCCACTCGCCAGAGGGGGAACGCCGAGATGGAGGAGAGAAGCCAATCTCCAGACTCTCCTCGAGTTTGCTGGGAGCAGCAGCTATGGCGGGTTCAGAAGACCGGGAGCCATTAGTGTCTCCAATTTACCCGAGCGAGGAGACGAAGAGACTGTCGGAGATCACAACGGGGAGACTTTCAGCGCTGCCGAGGGACCAGGGAGGGGTGAGTTTTCTATCCCCCCTAAACCGGCCACGGTGATGCTGGATTTGCTGTGGGAGTTAATGGCCAGTATCGGTCAGTTTGTTAAAGAAGCTGACGATAGATACAAGAAAATTGACACAGAAATGGAAAACCTGAAACTTAAGACGGAGGATCACATTAAGGACTTCGGAAATAGGCTGAAGGAGGTGGAGAAGATAACCACACAAGTTCAAATAGTAGATGTTAAAATGATAAAGGATTTGTGCTCTCTCAGTCCAAAAGACTGGAGGCACTGGAAAATTATAATAGACATTTGAACTTGAGATTCTTACATTTTCCTTGTGCTTTAGGAGAAGATGTCCAAAGCACTTTAAAAAAGTTTTTCCTAGAAAATTTGAAATTCGACGAATCAAAATTACCTATTATAAATAAAGCCTATTTCCTGATGAAGATCGAGAGGAAAATCGAAGGAAACCAATTGGGAATGTTTGAGAATCTTACTCCGTTTATTGAAAGTTCCGCGGTCAAGATATTGGGCAGGGGTACTTTATTAGATCTTTTCTCATAGAAAGAGATGTTAGTAACGTGATGAAAGCATACTTTCAAAATTCCTCTGTAAATTTCCACGGTCAATTGGTTAAGATTTTCCCTGACTTTGCTAGACCTACCCAATTAAGAAGGCAGGAATTTATTAAATTAAGACCTCAGGTAGTAGCCTTGGGCTACACTTTTTTATTAAGATATCCATGTAGATGTCTTATTAAAGTGAAAGGTGAAAATTTTGCATTTACTGACATGTTATTGAACAACTTAAGTCATTTCTAAATGCAAGAACGGTGACCACAGTCCCACAATAAGCAATTGAGGTAATCAGTAAAGTAAGTAAACCTCCAAAAATCGTTAAGCCAGTTTACTATTAGATTGTTTTTTCTTGATTTTTCTCCCCTTGGATTTCAGGCCCTACCTACTCAAATATTTCCTAAGAGGGCATAAGCGTTAAAGATTGTGGTATTTGTTGTTTCATTTATTAACTGTATGCTACTCTGTATTATTTTCCCGAAATGTATGATTTATGTATACTTTATGAAAAAATTAATAAATTGCAAATGAAAACTAATCGGAGAAAGTTCTTCTTCACTCAACACACAATTAAACTCTGGAATTTGTTGACAGAGGATGTGGTTTAGTACAGTTAGTATAGCTGTGTTTAAAAAAGGATTGGATAAGTTCTTGGAGGAGAAGTCCATTACCTGCTATTAATTGAGTTGACTTAGAAAATTGCCACTGTTATTACTAGCAATGGTAACATGGAATAGACTTAGTTTTTGGGTATTTGCCAGGTTCTTATGGCCTGGTTTGGCCACTGTTGGAAACAGGATGCTGGGCTTGATGGACCCTTGGTTTGACCCAGTATGGCATGTTCTTAATTTCTTATGTTCTTATGTTCTTTATCACAGGCGATAACCACACCATGATGTTAAAATGTAAATGTGGGAAAGGGTGAAGTTTGGGCAGGGTTTAGTAATATAAGGGGCCAATAGTGCTGCGGGTAGCGCTGGAAATAGCTATTCCTTTTCTACTGATGCTACGGGGGCGAAAGTGTTCAGTGCGGCTGCATCTGCGGTGTGCAATACCACACTGCCGCGATGCGGCCGGCTGCACACTTTCGCCTCCCCATCCCTTTTTTAGGCCGCGGGTGATCATTTCAGTATAATTATAGTGAAATGATAAATCTAGGCCTAAGTCAGTCATTAGGCAGTCAAAATGTGCCTGGACAAAAAATAGGTAGCACAGGGAATTGCAGAGGGTTTCAACATAGCTCTTTTGTGTGGAGTTTGGGGTTCTGGAGTGTGGGAGTAGGGGTTCCAGTTAAGTTGGGAGGATGGGGTGGTGAGCAGGAGTGGGCCCGGAGCCAGACCTTTAATTTTAATATCTGGTGGGTAAGGGGTGGCCTCAGGCTGTTAAAGGCCATGTCTTCTTTAATTCAGTTTTGGGGGACTAGAGGGAAATCAGATGCTAAGTGCTGGTTTTTAAAAAAAAAAAAAAATTTGGGAGAGTAGAGGGATAGGGAGATTGAACCTCCTTACCTGAGAGAGTTTTTTTTTTTATTTAACTGGCTGTATTCATAATATAGCAGCATAGGTTTAAAGTTATCTGGGTAAACTTAACCTGAATAACTTTAGCCATGTACTGTATATTTAGTGACATGGCTAAAGTTATCTGGGCAAAGTTACTAAGATAACGATACTCATGTTAGCTGGTTAACATTACCTAAGAACATAAGAACATAAGAAATTGCCATGCTGGGTCAGACCAAGGGTCCATCAAGCCCAGCATCCTGTTTCCAACAGAGGGCAAACCAGGCCACAAGAACCTGGCAATTACCCAAACACCTAGAAGATCCCATGCTACTGATGCAATTAATAGCAGTGGCTATTCCCTAACGGGCGGATTTTCAAAGCCCTGCTCGCGTAAATCCACCCGGATTTATGTGAGCAGGGCCTTGCGCGCCAGCGCGCCTATTTTCCATAGGCCGCCGGCGCGCGCAGAACCCCTGGGACGCGCGTAGGTCCCAGGGTTTTCGGAAGGGGGCGTGTCGGGGGCGTGTCGGGGGTGGGACCCGATGACGTGGCATTTCGGGGGGCGGGGAGTTTTGGGGGCGGGACCGGGGGCGTGGCGCCGGCCTGGGGGCATGGTCCAGGTCTTCGGACCAGCCCCCGGGTCGGAGCACGGCGTGCCAGCACTCCACTGGCGCGCGTAGATTTACGTCTGCTTCTCGCAGGCGTAAATCTACGGACAAAGGTAAGGGGGGGGTTAAAATGGGGCCGGGGGGGTGGGTTAGGTAGAGGAAGGGAAGGGAACGGAGACAGGCTGCGCGGCTCGGCGCGCGCCGGCTGCCCAAAATTGGCAGCCTTGCGCACGCCTATCCAAGATTTTAGAAGATACGCGCAGCTACGCGCGTATCTTATAAAATCCAGCGTACTTTTGTTTGTGCCTGGTGCGCAAACAAAAGTACGCGAACGCGCTTTTTTAAAAAATCTACCTCAAAGTAAACTTGATTAATAGCAGTTAATGGACTTCTCTTCCAAGAACCTATCCAAACCTTTTTTGAACCCAGTTACACCAAATGCACTAACCACATCCTCTGGCAACAAATTCCAGAGATTTATTGTGCATTGAGTGAAAAAGAATTTTCTCCGATTAGTCTTAAATGTGCTACTTGCTAACTTCATGGAATGCCCCCTAGTCCTTCTATTATTCGAAAGTGTAAATAACTGAGTCACATCTACTCGTTCAAGACCTCTCATGATCTTAAAGACCTCTACTATATCCCCCCTCAGCCATTTCTTCTCCAAGCTGAAAAGCCCTAACCTCTTCAGCCTTTCCTCATAGGGGAGCTGTTCCACCCCCTTTATCATTTTGCTTGCCCTTCTCTGTACCTTCTCCATTGCAACTACATCTTTTTTGAGATACGGCGACCAGAATTGTACACAGTATTCAAGGTGTGGTCTCACCATGGAGCGATATAGAGGCATTATGACTTTTTCCGTTTTATTAACCATTCCCTTCCTAATAATTCTTAACATTCTATTTGCTTTTTTGACTGCTGCAGCACACTGAGCCGACGATTTCAATGTATTATCTACTATAACGCCTAGATCTCTTTCTTGGGTGGTAGCTCCTAATATGGAACCTAACATCGTGTAACTACAGCAAGGGTTATTTTTCACTATATGCAACACCTTGCACTTGTCCACATTAAATTTCATCTGCCATTTGGATGCCCAATCTTCCAGTCTTGCAAGGTCCTCCTGTAATGTATCACAGTCTGCTTGTGATTTAACTACTCTGAATAATTTTGTATCATCCACAAATTTGATAACGTCACTCGTCGTATTCCTTTCCAGATCATTGATATATATATTGAAAAGCACCGGTCCAAGTACAGATCCCTGAGGCACTCCACTGTTTACCCTTTTTCACTGAGAAAATTGACCATTTAGTCCTACTCTATGTTTCCTGTCTTTTAACCAGTTTGTAATCCACGAAAGGACATCGCCTCCTATCCCATGACTTTTTTAGTTTTCGTAGAAGCCTCTCATGAGGGACTTTGTCAAACGCCTTCTGAAAATCCAAATACACTACATCTACCGGTTCACCTTTATCCACATGTTTATTAACCCCTTCAAAAAAATGAAGCAGGTTTGTTAGGCAAGACTTCCCTTGGGTAAATCCATGTTGACTGTGTCCCATTAAATCATGTCTTTCTATATGCTCTACAATTTTGATCTTGAGGATAGTTTCCACTATTTTTCCCGGCACTGAAGTTAGGCTTACTGGTTTATAGTTACCCGGATCACCCCTGGAGCCTTTTTTAAATATTGGGGTTACATTGGCCACCCTCCAGTCTTCAGGTACAATGGATGATTTTAATGATAGATTACAAATTTTAAATAATAGGTCAGAAATTTCATTTTTGAGTTCCTTTAGTACCCTAGGATGCATACCATCCGGTCCAGGTGACTTGCTACTCTTTAATTTGTCAATCTGGCCTACTACATCTTCCAGGTTGACAGTGATTTTGTTCAGTTCGTCTGACTCATCACCCCTGAAAACCAACTCCGGAACTGGTATCTCCCCAACATCCTCACTAGTAAACACGGAAGCAAAGAATTAATTTAGTCTTTCTGCAATGGCCTTATCTTCCCTAAGAGCCCCTTTAACCCCTCGGTCATCTAATGGTCCAACCGACTCCCTCACAGGTTTCTTGCTTTGGATATATTTTAAAAAGTTTTTATTATGAGTTTTTGCCTCTATGGCCAACTTCATTTCAAATCCTCTCTTCGCTTGTTTTATCAATGTTTTACACTTAACTTGACAATGCTTATGCTTTATCCTATTTTCTTCAGATGGATCCTTCTTCCAATTTTTGAAGGATGATTTTTTGGCTAAAATAGCCTCTTTCACCTAACCTTTTAACCATGACGGTAATCGTTTTGCCTTCCTTCCACCTTTCTTAATGCATGGAATACATATGGACTGTGCCTCTAGCATTGTATTTTTAAACAATGTCCAAGCCTGTTGAACACTTTTAACCTTTGCAGCTGCACCTTTCAGTTTTTTTCTATTTTCCTCATTTTATCAAAGTTTCCCTTTTGAAAGTTTAGTGTTAGAGCTGCAGATTTACTTATTGTCCCCCTTCCAGTTATTAGCTTAAATTTGATCATGTTATGATCACTGTTGCCAAGTGGCCCCACCACCGTTACCTCTCTCACCAAATCCTGTGTTCCGCTAAGAATTAAATCTAAAATAGCTCCCTCTCTTGTTGGTTTCTGAACCAATTGCTCCATGAAACAATCATTTATTACATCCAGGAACTTTATATCTCTAGCAAGTCCTGATGTTACATTTACCCAGTCAATATTGGGATAATTGAAATCTACTCACACAAGGGAGTCAGCGGTTAACCACAACATATATTCAATTCACCAAAAATGTGGAACCAAAAATAAAACACTTCAATTAATGGCCTACGAAGGTGTCAGCAAGCCTTGACGTTATGTGTCACTCTCAAGTAGACACTAACCGGTCTTATCTATCATTCACCTTCATCATTATTTTAATGCAACAAAATATTTTTTCTTTTTTCAAATTAAAACAATCCTCCATTCATATGAACAAATGACTCTTTCATATACAGTTGGTAGGAAAGCCCTACACTGGCCGGTGTTTCGCTGAGTTAGCTTCCTCAGGGGCGTATAGAAACACTTTAAATCAGAGCCACGTATCTTTTTAGACGGGACCGGACATCTCAACCATCTTGAAAAATAAATAAACAAATGGAGGAGCCAGCCACCCTGCTATCTACATTTCTAATAATTGAATCGCCAACTATGATGGAAGGCCTAACCCTTCCCTCCTGGGCAGTAGCCCTGGGAGACTTGTCCTCGGTGCGAGAGGACAATACATCACCTGGAGAGCAGGTCCTTGCTACAGGATCACTTCCTGCTACACCAGGGTGATGTTCTCCTACTGGGAGACCTTTCTGATCCAAGGCAGCACTAGAGCTGCCAGACTGGATTTGGGACTTGGCTACTATGTCCCTGAAGGTCTCGTCAATGTACCTCTCTGTCTCCCTCAGCTCTTCCAAGTCTGCTACTCTAGCCTCCAGAGATCGGACTCATTCCCTGAGAGCCAGGAGCTCTTTGCACCGGGTGCACACATACAATCTCTCACCGGTGGGTAAAAAATCATACATGTGACACTCAATGCAAAAGATAATGTTGTCACACTCTGGCCCACTTTAAATAGGTTCAATAAGAAAGAGGGATAAATGGTAGAGACATTCAGAAACCCTAAAGGAATAAATGATTCAGAATAGGCATGCATTTCTCTGTGGCAAGAAAGTTCTAGAATATGGAGTCATGGTGTGAGGATAAAAGGAGCTAGGTTCAGAATATCATGAAGAAATGGTCTGCTAGGGATTATGGTGGAGGCAGAAAATAGTGTTGGAATGCAAGAAATTGTTAAAATTGTTGAATTCGCTAACTTGTTGGACTGTATCACTTTAAGGCGAAATTGAAGTTAAATGTAAACCGGTATGATTTGTATCTCTACAAGAATGTCGGTATAGAAAAAAAAATAAAAAAAATAAGAAAGCATGGAGTAGGGTCTAAGATTAATGTGGAAGTAAGGGTAAGGTTGGGATTGTGTGGTCTACTCTATAGCATTACAGAAATAAAGAGAGATGAATACACTGAATGAATCTTCTTGTTGATATTTACTGCCATAGTCTATATTTCTACATATGAAAATTAAAGGAAGACAGATTTTGAAGGCATACATTAAATCTTCCACGTAGAAATCTAGAGTAGATTTTAATATGAATATTTTTGTTATACAAGGCACAAAAGTGATTTCTCTCTTGTATTGTATTAACAAAGAATACTAATGGCTGTAATTAGGAAAGATTATACACAGTTACTGTTAATACCAGTCTCTGTTTTGTTATAGTTCACAAATCCCCAGAGTTAAAAAAAAGAAAACTGCCAGGCTTTTTAACCTAAAATGAAGTTTCAGAGGATAATTTTCAAACAGTCAGCAGAATAGAAATGTCGCATGCACACTGTCCACGTGGCCTTTACCAAGTATTTTCAAAGCAAACTTATGCATAGGTATGTTTTGTTAAATGAGTGCTGAGATCTGAAAAACAAAGAACAAAGGTGAGACTCATTCACATTATGAAAGCAATTTTAAAAGTCATTAACAAGAATAAAAAAAAGTTTAAACTGGGTAAATTGGTATTTGAGGGCTGCATTTCTGAAAAGGTGTTTAAGTTACATACAGATTATAAAACACAACATAGTTCTGCTCTGAAAGTGCATGCGTATGTTTCAGAATGTGCAAATATTTGAAATACATTGAAAGCACTTCTCTATTTTTGTAATAATTAATGAGGTTTGGGTGGACCCTTGGACACTGTAGCAGCTGACCATGCCCACGGGGGGAAGTCCCTTGAGGGACCATGGGTCAGGCTCAGCTTAGGACACACAAACACAGAGACCAGGGGCGGATTGTGGGAAAATAGTGCACCGGGGGATTTTTCTCCATACTGGCCCATGGGTACCCAATTACACATACAATTTGGTGAGTCACCAAATACAGAATAAAGGGACCATAAAATATGCACAGAAATGCACAGACAAACTAAACTGGAAATCACAAGTTAGACTGTATGTAATGCAGCAATGGAAAAACAGAAAATACCATCATTCCTCATAAAACATCAAACAATAAAATCAAGAATTATAAAACATCAATCACAATAGGAAAATCATACTAAAAATATATATTTCAAAACTGCTGATGAATAGAACCTCCAGTAATTTAACTCAGGGACATTTTCAAAAATTTGTATATAACACCAATAAAATATTTCAAAAAGAGCAGACATCAAATAATATTCAATAATTAAAACTAATAAGGATTTTAAAAAGCCCCTGCTGTCCCCTTCTGTGGGAGCTCTTGATTTCCAGTCATCCTGATATTGTCCAGGATTAGGAGGTTATCCTCTCTCTCTCACACATACTCACATGTCCATTCTCTCTCACACATACACTGTCACATACATACACATTCATGCTCTTATATCCACCATAACCTCTCGCTCTCACTGACCCTGACACACTCTCAGGCTCTAAGACACTCTCTCCCCCTCCACACACAAACTCTTACTCCCTTGGATTTTCTCATACACACTCATGCTCTCACACTCACTGGCTTCCTCACATACACACAAACACACACACCCAGGCAAGCTCCCAGTCATTCTCACACACACACACTTACCCCCAGGCAGGCTCCCATTCATTTTCACACCACTCTCTCTCCATCCCCCAGGCATGCACACATTCATTCTCACACACACAGACCCCCAGGCAGGCACCCATGCATTCACACACATACACCCCCAGGCAGAGTCCCATTCATACACATGCACACATCTTAGTTTTCTAATTGGTTGGTCACAGGCTTTTTTTTTCCACCTTCCCTTTCTTATTTTTATTTTTGCCAATTCCTTTTATATTGTCTTTTTTTCTGTTTCTTTTCTCTCCATCTTGATCCCTCAAACACACAGTCAGATTCTCACATGCATTTCTCTCTCTCACACACACACAGGTTCTCACTGTCACATGCTCTCTCATATAAAATCATTCATACACACAGTCTCTCAATGGTGCATGCTGTCTGTCTGACTCACACACACAGGCTCTCTCTCTCTCACTCCCACATGCTGTCTTGCTCAAGCACAGGCTCTCACTGTCACATGCTGTCTCTCTCTCACACACAGAGGCTGTCTCTGCAAACATTCAGGTCCTCACTCTCACACACAACCTCTCAACTCATCTCATTCATGCACATACACTCTACAGACCCTCAGCCTCTCTCTCACCTCTGGGCCTCCTCTTCGCGGGTCGCCGCAAGATGGGCTCTGCAGCGGCCCTGATCTTCTCGGGCCGTGGCGGCCCTGCTACCGGGCCTTTTCCTCTTCTCGGGCCGCCGTGAATCCCAAGTCGCAGCGGCCCAAAAGCAGGGCTCCTCTTCTTTCCTTCCGCCTCCCCTCACCTTCCCCTCCCTTCCCCTACCTAACCCACCCCCTGGCCCTATCTAAACCCCCCCTACCATTGTTGGCAGATTTACGCCTGCCAGAAGCAGGCGTAAATCTGCGCGCGCCAGCGGGCTGCTGGCGCGCCATCACCCGACCCAGGGGCTGGTCCGGAGGCCTCGACCACGCCCCCGGGCCGGCGTCACGCCCCCGACATGCCCCCTTTGCAAAGCCCCGGGACTTACGCGCGTCCCTGGGCTTGGGCGCGCCGCCAAGCCTATGCAAAATAGGCTCGGCACGCGCAGGGGCCTTTTAAGAGGGTTACGCGCATAACTTATGTGCGTAACCCTTTTAAAATCCGGCCCTAAGAGTTAGATCTAAAATAGCTCCCTTTCTTGTTGGTTCCTGAACCAATTGTTCCATGAAGCAATAATTTATCCATCCAGGAACTTTATGTCTTTAGCATGTCCTGATGTTACATTTATCCAGTCAATATTGGAGTGATTTATATCTCCTATTATTACTGCATTAGCTTCTGTTATTTCTCTTAGCATTTCATTGTTCATCTTATCATTTTGGCAAGGTGGACTGTAGTATACTCCTATCACTATTCTCTTCCCAAACACATGGGATTTCTACCAATAAAGATTTGTACTGTGCATTTTGTCTCTTGCAGGACCTTTATCCTATTGGTCTCTATGTCATCCCAAATATAAAGTGCCACCCTGCCCCAAGCTGATTCACCATATTGTGGCATAATTTTTACCCTGGTATAACATTCTCTCATTCATTATCCTCCTTCCACCTGGTCTCTGAGATACTAATTATGTCTCCCTCTTCATTCAATGACATAGACTCCAGCTCTCTCATCTTACTTCTTAAATTTTTGGCATTAGCATACAGAGATTTCAAAGGATATGTTTTGTTTTTTATTAACTACCTGCTTTTCAGTTAGCAGGGATATTTTGGAATCTTTTAACTCAGGTGGTTCTTTACTTATGGAATACTCATGGAATACTTTTGCTTTTATTGGAACCTTTCTGTTGGGATTCCCTAACTCTCCTGTTTCATTAGTATCCTTCGAAGATACCTTCCTCCGAACCTTCCAGTACTGTTTTTTCTGTATATAATCTTTTTATTTTATTTCAGCTGTGGATGATCCACGGGACCCAGAAGTGACATCACTGGGTCACAGGCATCCTTGCCTTTATTTCCTTTTAGTATCTGGGGGATTTCCTAGTGCCCCCCGACACTAGAATATGCCTCCTTCATGCAGTGGCAGCTTCTTTAATGCTTCAGTTGCTAAAACACCAGCCTCCAACGCATCTGCAATTCTCCCGTGTTTGCGGGTTCAGCTGCAGTCCTCCTTTCAGTGCCACAAGAGATAGCAGAGCTCCCATGGCCATTCGTAGCAACCTTTCTGGCCAGCTTCCTGCACAGCTGACAGCAAAAAAACCTCCATATCCTGTCTCTGCCTAGCCACTTCTCTCTCTCTCAGCAGCCAGGTAAAAACATGAATTTATATGTTTATTAGAACCCCCCTTTTTTCTCTGTTCATATCCCTGTTATATATCTTGAGCTTCAAAGGAAATTTACTGTTAACAAGCCCCTTTGACGATACATAGTCCAGTTAGTTTGCCAGAGTGACCCTTTACTATTGTTCCTGTTTAACAATTATGACACTTAATCAAATCAATCACTCACAGCTTTTCACATCAGGTTACCTGGCACAGAAAAGAAATAGTGCAGATTGTTAAATTAGATCCTGGAGAATCTATTGAGATCAAAGTAAAGTGATACAATAATGTCCTTGAGCCTGTATTTCTCGAAGTCCTATTGCTTTTTCCAGAGACATGCAATCCAGGCATCTGGGAAGAACCCCTCAGCACAGCACAAATGGTAGAAGTGATTAAAGAAAGAGTGGTGGGATTGAAAGTTTTGCCAGCCAGGAGAGTCCAAGTGAATAGGATGATATAAATAGTGACCAGGGTCAATCTCAGCATGACATCTGAGGTGAAAGCATTGCTTCTCATGACATGTATTGGGAGGAGAAATGCCATTAACGACTGAAACTATTATATGGAAGATGAGTAACTATAGCTAGATACAATCCACATATTGATATTAAGAATTCTAGCTATCTTGTTGATGTACTAGGCACTTCTGTACCAGATAGGGCATAATATTCAACTGAAATATATACAAATACCAGAGTAGATATGCAAAATATAAAAATGTTTCCACCCTGAGACTGGCTACTTGGCAAAATAGATTGTTGTGAGCTTGGACTTTACTCACCAGTTAATTGAGGTGTGTGTTACTAATTACTATCTTGAAAGTGAGAGAGTGATCAAGTGCCACACACACTTCATATGACTTTCAAAACGAATGATAGTGGTGTTAGATTTCACATTTAGGCCTGGATTTTATAACGTAGCGCAGCTCTCTGAATTCAGTGGTAACGGGGGGCGAGGGGGCGAAGCTGGGAGTGGGCCTGCGAAAGCCGGCAGCGATCACACCACCGCGGTGTTAACGCTGCCGGCTTTCGCACCCAATAACGTCATCGTGAAAGGTGGTGCTAATGGACGCGCTACTGGCAGCGATAAGGGGTCTTACCTTATCGCGGCCAGCAAATTTTCCATAGCATCCACCCCGACGCCACCCCAAGTCCTTCTCTTCCGGTGCTGACGCTGCCCCGACTCTACCCCAATCTATCTATCGCACACGAGAAGGGAGTCATCAAATGTTCACAAGAGAGCACTGTTCTGTTCGTACGTCTCACACTGAATGTCAAAGTGGCCCCTAACCCCTAAACTAATACCTAAACCTCACCTCGAGTGACTAGGTGGGCCTCCCATAGAGATATAAATACCTATCTAGGGTCAGGACATTATGGCTAGGTTCTCTTTCTCTCTCTTTCATAGTAAACATGGTCCCCCAGTGGTTGTATGTAGGAAACACCACATTCTGGCACTTATCAAAAAGTGATCACAATTTGCAGTAACTTAGCTCTTCACATAGGTATTGTTGCAATAAACTCCCTACTACCATAAAAGATGCCCCTTTTCCCATCACATACGATATTTACCACATTTTGATAAATCCAGGCCTTGGTTTGGTGTTAGCATATATGCTGGCCACATGCAAAGTACAATTTTCAGTCTTTGATGGTTCTAAATCTGCATTCATTAATTAAGGCCCTTAGACCAAGTTCTTTAAAACCTTATTTGTAGTTAAACATATATCAGTATACAGTAGCTGTACTTTTCAGAAGTGCTTAGAAACAAGTCTGAGATATAGATATTAAAAAGAAGGTATACAAGGTCTGTTCCCTGAGAAATGTCATTCCTCAATAAGTACCTGTTTGATATGTCTTTACCAATATGCAAAATGAAGCAACAATTATAGCTGAGTTATATGCTTATTCTTTTTTGGAGAAATTTCAAGATTAGACCACATCTAAATT